>NC_044368.1:13061059-13363559 GCF_007364275.1 Archocentrus centrarchus
GGGCTGAGAGAGAGCCATCAAATTGCATCAGCTGGAGCTGTGGTCCAGCTGAGCTCTGGTCCCACAACAGTTGGTTCACCTAGTTCCAGTCTTTTGTGAGACAGGTAGTGAGGCATTTTTCACTGCATTTGAATGCATAGCAACCATGTTGTACTGTCTTCATGACGTGTGGGCAATAATGTTGTTCTGTAAGTTGACAGATAAGGGCCAGGAAGCTTTTTCTGTCCTGTCTGTTGAGGACAGTCTAGTTTATAAAAAGCTAAAAAGTGCTATCTTGACAGCTTATCAACTTGTACCTGAAGCCTATAAATAGTGTTTTAGAAGTCTCAGAAAAACATCCCCTGGTCTTTAAGGGGAGGGTAACACTATGCAGCTTGTGTGGAGCTGAGAGTGAGATCTGTCTCATTAATAACACAACTGGTGAGTCACAACTCCCACAAAAGGACACCTTATGTGTATCTCAGAGATACAATTTGCTGTGGCAAAACATAGTATTTGAAACCCTAGGAATTATATAAAATGCTGTCTTCCAGTTTCATCAGCATATAATCGCTATGATCTTCTAGTAGCTGACACAGCAGATACTACAATATTCAATCATTAAATAATTTATTCAGCCAAAAAGAATGGACTAAGATAGCCAAAAATTGTAGACAAATTTCAGAATCGAGATGAAAGTGGAGTAACACTAAACAAAAAGGCTGGCACAAGATTACCGTCTTTGGTGTTTCAGCCAGACACTGGAAACATATCCCATTAACATAGCTTTTAGTCTGTGCTTTTTTTTTCTTTTTCTATATGTGGTTTTATACTTTTTGTTCTTTGAATCTCAGTTTAAAAATGTAATGTTTTGCCAGAAATCCACAATTGTACCAGTAACTTATATTTCATGCTAAATATAAGTATTCTTCAGCGTATTTTCTGTTTTACTATTTTTAGTTTCTTGATTTAAATGAGAAAATTGGATACAGCTGGATCAGCTGATGTTTTAAATATTCAAATCTAAATTATTTTCTGGTCTGTGATATGTCCCAGACTCATGCAGGAGCTGTCCATGGCCTCCTGATATCACATACGTCCAAACCTGTTGTACATGGATGCATCCTGCCAGAAATTGGCACTGGCCAACTGACGACCCAAAAACATGCAGGCAACTGTACATACTAACATTTATACATATATAATTTTGCACTCCATAGTTATAGTATTATATTTCTGGAATCATTAATATCACTGTTTATTATTTGGAGAAATATCTGCTTGTATTTGAACATGTTTTGCAAGCTGCCATTCGCAGTCCTCTTTTTCCCTCTTCGGCTTCAGCATGGCAAGGAGCTTCACAAAGAGGTTTTAATCCACTTTTCACTGCCTCTTGAAGCAGCTGCCGAGCAGCAGGCCGAGTGCTCCCCATTCTCTAGCCTCAGATCTCTACCATCTACAGCAGGACCAATGGAAGATGTGAGTTGGGGTGTTAATTTTGTTTTAATCTGAAACTGCATAGATAACACCCTGTGTAATGTAGATTGTAGTAGACCATCAAACTGTTTTTCTGAAATAAAACCATTTGTTTAATTTGTTTTTTTTTTAAATTATAATCTTATTTGGAAGCATTCATCGTAGCATCATCGACTGTTGCAAAAATGAGTGTCCTGTAGCCAGGAGGTTGATTGATATGTTTGCCCAGAATGAAATAAATTGTTAACTGCTAAATAAGTAGCTTAACTGTCATCCTAACACAGTGTCAGGCCCCTGCCTCTGTGCTGGTGTGTATGTGTGTGCTTGCCCCATAGTTAAGCACCTGTTGTCCTTGCTCCAGATTACTCACCTGCTGGCTGTTACACTGATGAAGACCTGGGCTTTAAAAGATGGAAGCTTCTTTCGAGCAAATGCCAGATTGTCTCATTGTTAGCTGTATTCAAAGCTTGGCTCCTTGTAAAAAACAAAAAAAACAAAACAAACCAAACCAACACCCACAAAACAAAAACCCTTGTATGCTCTATTTGTTATCGCCACCTCAACTGACATTTTTCTTCCTCTCTCCAGCTTGCCAGCAGCAGCCCCGGAGCAACTGGATTGGAAATTCTCTCACAGACGAGTGGGGAAAACAGAGAAAGGAGTGTGTGGGAATCCAGCCTCACTACCTACAGCAAAGACTGTGTTATTAATAAAGACTTGTTAATCCTTGCCACCATGCTCTGCACTTGTGTCCAGGTTTACGGAGGAGCTTAACACACAGACAAAATATAATCTGAACTAAGTCACTTGCAGGATTTCTTGTCTCACAGTCAAACTTAGTAACTTATTTTGTCTGAACTTTCATACAGTGCTCAAACAAGACTGCAATAACAATGAGGGCAGTCACAAAAAAAAGAGTCAGACTCCCTGCACGCCTGAACCCACTTCAAAACAGGGCCCAGTCCTGCTCCTGCTCAGCAGCAGGGCTGATTTACTTCTGCAAAGTGAAGAGATAAAGTACACTTCAGTTAAGCACTCCGAGCCACAAAAGTCAGAATCTGCTGAGAATACTGATTCTTGTGAGCAGAGGAGCTTGGCAAAAACTTTGAGCTTACCCAAACTGCAAATGCACTGCAGGATAAGAATCCCAGAATGGGCAAAACAAAGAAGAAAATATTGTGAATATCTTAAATAATAAAATGCATTATCTTAAGCATTCTGACATTTGACTTGTTTTATGTCAAAGAATATCAAAGATGTGTCACCTGATAGATTTAGCTATATTACCATGAATGAACAAACCATTACTCAAAGGTTTGTTTGCACATGTATGAAACACTTAATATAGAGCTTGGTAATAAAAGCAAAAACTAATCTATCACCAAATCTGCAATTCAAGCAGCAAAAAATACTGTTCCACAATCAGATTAAGGTTGAAATAAATGCTGAGTTGCAAAACTGAGTGTGAAGAAGTTTTCTTGAAGTCAAGAAGAATGTCCAAACCAAAGGTTAACACCCTGTTCAGACATAGTGAGATAAAAGATAGTGACAGAGTCTGAAATGTGAGGCTCTGACACTATCTTTTATCTTTCCAACTGAAATGCTGTGACCAAACCTCTTAAGGTTTGGTCACAGCATTTCTTAAGGTCACAGCATTTCTTAAGGTTTCTCTTAAGAAATGCTGTGACCAAACCTCTTAAGGTTTGGTCACAGCATTTCAGTGGGGTTGAGGCCTGGACTTTTGACCACTGCAGCACCTTGATGCTTTTCTTTTTCAGCCATTCTTTTGCTGCAGGATTGTTGTCCTGTTGCACGATCCAATTTTAGCCAAGCTGTAGCTGTCAGACAGATGGTTACGCATTTCATTATAAAATACTTGGGTATACGGAAGAGTTTGTGGACAACTCAATGACAGCAAGATGCCCAGGTCATATGGCTGCAAAACAAACCCAAATGCCTGACAGTTGGCGTGAGGTAATTGTCTTGATATGCTGTGTTTGGTTTTCTCCGAACTTGGTGCTGTGCATTATGGACCAACATCTCCACTGATCTCTCTGTTCAAAGGACATTTTTCCAGACGTCTTGCAGTTTGTTCAGATGTTGTTTTGCAAATCAAAGCCATGTTGCCATGTTCCTTTTAAGAGAGAAGAGGCTTTCTGCTTGCAACTCTTCCAAACAAACTATACTTGTTCAGTCTTTTTCTAATTTTATTGTCAGATGGTTTGAAAGAGGAGTAAAAGAAGCCATCTAAGGCCACTGATAACAACCATCATTGAACAGTGGAGGTGGACTACGACACCAACTTTCCCCTGCTTACAATGCTGTCCTGAGCTCCCTCCCCAGGCGTCTCAACCCCCATTCACACCTTTGTTCTGGTGACCTCAATAGGTCGCTTGATACAATGGATACAAAGTCTCCAATCTCATTGTACACCCTGTATAATGACAATAAAGGCATTCTATTCTTTTCAAATTGGCTTCACCTGAAACCACTGATTGTAATGACCCATGCCTCCTTTCACACCTTGACGCATGTGATTATGTACATGAACAATAGAGGGTCATAACTACTGTATGCCCACTGGGGTTTAAATACCTGTCCCCCTTTTTTCAAGCTCCACAGACTACTATGACCTGGATGACTGAGAACTTACACAGACATACTGTCATGAAATTGAACTTTTACCATTTTAACACAGAGGTTTGAGGAGCACTGTTTGGCTCTGCTGACTTTCACCAGGAATAACAGAAAAATATCTGAATGACAGACCATCCCTTACTGAGCAGTGTGCACCCCTGGCAGACTGAGGTAAGAAAATGTGACTTTTCTGGGTTTGTTATTTTAGTTTCCTAAAATAACAAACAGCCATTAAACCCAGACTGTGAACAAAATCAATTAAAGCACATCAGAGCCCTCTTCCAAACACGCTGTCATCCTCATAGTAACAGTCACACTACATTACCATCAACACATACAGGGTAACATGACCCAGCAGCCCAGACAAATAACTTCCTGAATCTTAAATCTCAGTAAACATTCCCTCCCAAATGTTTCCTGTCAACACTTATTTCCAAATATAGCAATGTTTGACTGTTCATGAAAAAAACTGGTGTCTGTATTCCTGTATGGAATTTAAACATACAGAAAGCCACTAAATCACCTCTAGTGTGTGTGTGTGTGTCTGTCTGTCCACTTCAGTCAAGTGCTGTGGATTTGATGGGTAACAGGACTGGGATAGTTTGATTCTAGACTTGTGCTTCTAGACTCTGGATGTGTGACAGGAATAACTGCACAGCATTTGGTTTTTCAAAATGAATTTCAGTGTGTAGAGGTTGTTGTATACTTTGTAACACAATATGTTAGGTTAGAGTTGGAAACAGCCTTGTTTATGAAAAGGTAAAATGTTATTCTGTAGTGGAAGGGAGTTAACCCCAAAATCACATGCACTAAATCTAGATTCCAAGTTTTGCAGCTGTCTGCTGTAGAGATGACTGCCTTCTTTTGAATATAGTGGAACAAAACTCTTCATTCTCATGACAGCATGACAGGATGTAACCACTAAGGGCTCCCCATTGGCTGAGCTGTAATGTTACCTTATGTGACTTGCATTCACAGTGTGACGGTGTGTGATGTTAGGTTCGATTCAAAAAAAGATGCTGAAAAAACTTCCTTAAGCAGATTACTAGAATCTAATTTTTAATTTACATGTTTGATTTGTAAATCCCAAATCGCTGTAAACTGAAGGCTCCTGCCTTTTGATTTCCACATAAATAATGCCAGCACAAATGACGGTTTATTCAGGAATAGCCACGGACCAAAAGAGAGACGCAAGCTTTTAAGAAGATGTTGTGAAGGTGATGTTGAAGCAACACAAACAGCTTGGGAGGAGTTGTTTGTTGTGTATTGTGACATGACAAAAATTGATGAATTGATGGTCAAATTTAAACATAATTTCCATTAAAATTCCTATTAAATAACCACCTGGCAATACTTTTATTTGGGTTCTTAGGGATGTAATGATGTATTCTATGAGCAGAACATCTGAGCTACTGGAAATAAGAAGAAAAGGAAGGAAGCTGAAATATCAACTGGAGAAATCAAATAAGTTCACAAAGACACATTTCATGTTTCTTTTAATGGATATGAAAAAACTTCTACATGTACTTCAGTAAGGTTTGTAGTGTTAACATATTTAAAATGTAAAACTTTGGAATATACAATTAAATAACTTAAATAAATAAAATCCTGGACAACATTAACTCCTACTGAAGGGTACGACTTTCACTACACAGACTTTATAAACAAATGTAAAGACGTAAGATTTAAGAAGTGAGACATGAATTAAGACCAAACAGTGAGGCTGTAACAAAGGCCTAACTAGTATTGTTTGTTTTGTTTTTTTTTTTCTTTTCTTTTGTGCTTTGATTCACTCACTTTAACTTCAAGTACAAAATAATAAAATTACTAGGAAAAACATGATTTGGAGGCTCACAGTATTTCGTGTGAATTCCACCAGGTCAAAGATTCATTTCTGTCCCTTACATCCTGAGTATCCCTGTTTTTGTTCCATGGCTCTGTTAAATCACAAGACACTCAAGCTGAGAGAGGGACACACACACACACACACACACACACACACACACACACACACACACACACACACACACACACACACACACACACACACACACACACAAGTGTGTTTTGCTATCTTTGTGGGGAATTTCCATTGACTTCCATTCATTTCTACAGCCTAAACCTTACCTTTACCCTTTTCCTAACCCTAACCATCACATACCTAACCCTAACCCTAACCTAAACTCAATTCATACCTTAGCCCTAACTCTGACCCCTGACCCAAAAACAGGGTTTTCCCTTGTGGGGACAAGGTTCCAGTCCCCACAAGGAGCAATTGGTCCCCACAACATAGTATATGTCAGGAAAATTGTCCCCACAAGGTAATATAAACATACGCGCACACACACACACACACACACACACACACACACACACACACACACACACACACACACACACACACACACACACACACACACACAGAATTGCTACCTGAAGTAGGTCTTTGTGTTTGAAGAAGGTAACAGATGTAAATGTACATTTGAGTGAACCTGGACAGCCCCTCTTTAGCCGTACATATCAGAGTTTCTTATTCTTCCTCTGGATGTTCCTTTCTGTCCAGCTGCTGCTGCATCATCTTGATCATGGATGACTTCATGACTCTGGATCAGACAGGAACATTTTAGATATTAAACTGTGACTGACAAAAATAGTTAAAAGAAGAACATAAGTCAACGAGCTGGTTTGCTGTAAGTTCTGGAAGTAAGACTATAAGAATGGTGTTGATCTTGATGATTTGTAACTCTTAAATGAGCACTTTTCACAGTTAAGTTTGCAAGTTTTTGGATAAAAACAATTGACAAGCAGTCAACATGTGACTGAAGTGCAGGCTTCCAGCTTTAATTCAAGGGATTTAACAAAAACATTCCTTTAACTGTTTAGGAATTGCAGCCATAATTCCTATGGCACAGCACAACAAAAGCTATTGGACAATTGGCTGAAAAGCAGGCGATCCCTGTGTCCTCACTGCTCCATGACAAATTAAGCAGATAAAAGATCTGCTGATCCGTTGTTGAGTTTGTTAACTGCTCACTGGAACTCATCCCAAAGAGATGTCAGTACAAGTGAGGGAGGCGATGATTGGGTTGAAAAAACAAGACCTTTCTTCAATGGCCAAGTCAGTCGCCTGATCTCAACCCAACTGAGCATGCTTTTCAGTTATTAAATACCAAAATGAAGGTGGCTGCAGTAAAGGCCTGGCAGAGCACTTGGTGCAGGCAAAGGATTTTCATTCAAACTGATCCTTACATTTAATCTTGAGCCTTGATACTACACATAAAAATTATCTCCAATTCGTAAACAGTTAATGGAATTTTTAATTTTTTTTGAGTTACAGCTTTTTTCCATCAGAAAAACAGTCAAGTGAACCTATCATATGGTTACCACAAACATTATCCACTCTTAAAGCTGCTGTATATATACTAACAGAACAGGAAACTGCTAACATGATGGATGTGAGGATGCCAGACTTACCTATGACTTCAGCTGTTTCGTCAGCCAGCGGGTCAGAGTTTGTTATGTACTTGTTGCCAAATATCTGCACCAACTGGTCAAAAAACTTGCATTCCTGTTTCTCTCCTCTGAAAACATGACAGAATATTGGAGCTGATTAGAAGACAAAAAAGCTGTGCCAAAAATACAACTCGATAACTACGAGGTGTGAATGTGCTCAGAAGCTAAAACTGTATTTACAACATGGATCATCCCACCACCTCACGGTGCCCTGTTACCCCTCAACAATGAAATGCTGAGCTTACTTTCTGCCTTCTAAGAAGTGTCTGAAATTAGCCCTCAGTCTCTTTATCCTGGACTGACACTGCTCAGGAGTGCGCAAGTAGCCCTGGCTGGCCATGACCTGAGAGATCTGGAGGAAGATTTGTTTGTTCTTGGCGCTGCCCTTTAAGTTCTCCTGGATCTCCTCGCTCCCCCAAATGTCCAGGAGGGCCTCGGTCTCCCCATCGCTCCAGGGCAGCTTAGTGCTGTCGGGCACCCACTGGTTACCTGAGGGGACTAACAGCAGAGAAACACTGATTTATGAACTTGATTCATACCGTCTACCGACTTACAAATACTACAATATAGTTGCAGTTAGTTTTCCATTCTTCTTCTTTTAGCTGCTCCTTTAAGGGGTCGCCACAGCAAATCATCTGCCTCCATCTCACCCTGTCCCTAGCATCCTCTTCTGTCACACCAACCCTCTGCATGTCCTCCTTTCACTACATCCATGAATCTTCCCTGAGGTCTTCCTCTTTTCTTCCTGTCTGGTAACTCCATATTCAGCATCCTCTGTAGAATATATCCACTATCCCTCCACTCCACATGTCCAAACTATCTCAGCCTGCCTCTCTAACTTTGTCTCTGAATCATTCAACCCGATGTACTAATTTCTAATAAAATCTTAACATCTTCAGCTCTGCCTGCTTTTTGTTAATGCCACAGGTCTCATTACATTCTTGTAAACCTTCCCTTTCACTCTCCCTGCTGTCCTTCTGTCAAATCACACAACACTTGTCTCCACCCACTCCACCCTGCCTGAACTCTCTTCTTCACCTCTCCTGTGCACTGTCCATTGCTTTGAATGGTTGACCCCAGGTATTTAAACTCATCCACCTTCACTATCTCTGCTCCTTACATCTTCATTGTTACACCTGCCTCCCTCACACGCGCACACGCACACACTGTAACTTTCATTGTTCTTCTCTTCACAGCATCCCTCCACCTCTCCAGGCTCTCTCCCACCTGCACCCTTACCCTCACTACAGATCACAATGTCATTTATGAACATTATAGTCCACGGAGACTCCTGCCTGACCTCATCTGTTAACTGCAAACAAAAAAGGGGCTCAGAGCCAATCCCTGATCTAATCCCACCCCCACCTTAAACCCATCTGTCACTTCTCCTGGACACCTTGTCACTGTCTTGCTGCCCTGCACCACCCTCACCTACTTCTCTGTCACTCCTGACTTCCTCATGCAGTACCACAGTTCCTCTCTTGCCACCCTATCATATGCTTTCTCTAGATCCACAGAGACACATTGAAGCTTCACTTCTCAGTCTAACCTCAACAACCCTTTCCCACATCTTCATGGTATGGTATCAGTTTTATCCCTCTGCAGTTACTACAGCACTGCACATCACCCTTTTATCTAAAGTCTAGTTTAGATTTTTATTTCAGTTCACAAAAGCCCTGAGAGTACATAGAGTCTTGTGTTCTCTTTGTCAAAGCGCCTATGTACAACCCTGATAAACTCACTACAGAAAACGAATAAATAAAACCCCAAAACAGCCTTTTGGTCTAATAAACAGCTTTTTTGTTGGAACAATCTGCCTCCTGTGTCCCACATTTGGGTCCTCTACACTGCACACACTCACTGAGGCATATCCATATAGTTTCACCTTTTTTTGGGCCCAGTTCCAGTACATAGTCATCGGGGTCATCGGCGACTGACGTGTCTGCGGCTGAGTCATCCACTTTCAGCTCCTTCCTGAAGATCTTCTCCATCTCATTGAAGAATTTAAATTCCCCCCTAAACGTGTTAAATAAACCCACAGTTAAAACCAGCCTCTGATGACATCTTTTACTCGTGGGCACGTCATTAGACAAGTCAACTTCAGTCATAGCCTATAGACATAAATCATCACAGCAATAAAATGTTAACTTTCTTCACTTTGCAAGATAAAGAGCAGACATGATTTGTGAAAGGAAACAACCCACAACTGTCTAATGATACCACTAACCACAAAGCTATTATAAATAACATGTTTACAATAAATGAGACTCCAAGTCAAAGTTATTACTGACTTTTCATGGAGGAAGCCATATTTAAGACGCTTAATGCGGGTGTAGCACTGCTCCGAGGTCCTTATAAATCCGTGGTCATTCATCTTCTCTGAGATGTAGTCAAACACATGTCGGTTCTTCAGGCAGCCCTTCAAGGTGAGCTGAACACTGTCCTCACCCCAGATCTCCAGCAGGGTGCGAGTCTCCTGGTCCGACCAGGGCATTTTTCTGCTCAGGTCGACCAGGAGGCGGCTGGTCGAGGGCTGCTCATCTAAAAATGAGGAAACGGCTTCATTACTCTGTGTTTATCTGGACCATTTTCATCACACATGCACAGAAACACTTTATTTGTAACTGTGTATGTAAACCTACATAAGACAGGCCCACTATCCATCGAGGGGTGCAAGGTGGCATCAGTACTGTCCACATCGGCAAACATAGACTCATCACCAAGCACCGGAGCAAGGAGGTTGAAGTATCTGAATGCTGTGGGTCGCCCCCCATTTCTGGAAAACATAATTGCGGGAATCACTCATTTTCTCTTCAGCTCCTCAGTGGAGACGGACGCACTTTTCTTCTCTCCCCAGTCCTTCTTTTTTTTTACCCTGCTTTGCTGTTTTAGAGCCTCTTTTCACACAACTTCTGAACTGGAATTTATAATTATGGATCTGGTCATCTGGTCTCTCAATGCCATTGTTTTGATCAAATTTTCACCATGAGGAGATTGGGGATAGGAGAACCCTATTCCCTCTTATCCTATTGACATTCCTGGCTGGCTACATTATGGATTCCTGTGAGGGTGGAAGATGACGTGCCTGGCTGTACTGTCGATGGAGGACATATACATTTGGCTTATTGACACTAGGATTTCTCCAAATTGGACCTGGAGATACCTGGCTTGTCGTTACAATTCAGGAAGCCTGGGCAGCTGTTTGGCCTTGGTAAGGCTGCATAAGACTATCGCAGAGGTTTTTATAAACTTATACTGTGTATGTGTATATGTATACAAAGTATGAGATGATTTTTTCCCCCTCACTCATCCTTATATGTTTTCACTTTTGTTTCCGTCTTTTTAATGGCAGCGCCTCCAGGAGGGGGCAGCATGGCCACAGATCTCCCCATGTTTGTTTTGTTTGTCTTCTTGGATGGGTGTTCTGTTAACTGTAATTTCCCCATTGTGGGATCAATAAAGTATCAATCGATCAATCAATATCATAAATAATTAGTTGTTTATTTACCTCCGGCTGTTGCAGTAACGCCTGTAAGTCTTCTTCAGCCTTTTAATCCGGGAGTGGCACTGCTCCGCTGTCCTCAGGTAGCCTATGGTGGCCATTTTCTCAGATATCTCGGCGAATATGTGGCTATTGCGGACGCAGGTTTTCAGGCCGTGCTGCACATCATCTGCAGCCCACACCTCAATGAGAGCAACTGTCTCCTGCTCTGTCCATGTTGTGTTCAAACCATCTGCACCTGCAGCAGGTAGACAAAAGCGTAAGATATCTGATTTCTGACTGATGCTTATCTACCAGGAGTGTTATCTTCTGTACCTGAATCCCGTTCTTCTTGTTCATCTTTTTCATCATACTGATCAAGCGAAACTGCCTCCTGTCCCAGGATTTGCTCCAGCTGGTTGTAGAACTTGTAATCTACTTTTCTTCCAGATCTAGAAAGAATATGGATGCATTACTCACTGAAGTGCATACTCAGTTATACAGAAATGCATATAAACAGGCAAACGGATGGAAAGACTGAGCTCACTTCTTCCTTTCGTAGCACTGCCGAAAGTTATTCCTCAGAGACTTGACCTTCCAGCGGCACTGCTCTGAGGATTTCGAGAAGCCGAGATCATGCAGCCTCTCTGAAATGTCGGCGTAAACGTGGCCGTTGTGGACGAAACCCCTCAGTGCCTTCTGGACATCTTCTTCACCCCAGATATCGATAAGCGCCAGAGTCTCCTCATCTGTCCACGAGCTGGTCGCTGGTTTTTCAGCTGACATGTTGATTTCTGCATCTTGCATGAGAGAGACAGAAATTTAGCGTGAGCGTAACATATCCCTTTATTTATTATTAGCTTTCAAATAAAAATGCTGTTAGTTTGCATATTGTTTAATTTGGCTTAAATAATGCAGTTCCTGAAAGCATTTGGGGTTCATCTCCATTTACTTCTATTCATTTTATAGCTTGAGGCCTATTAGCATGGGACTAGTATTACACAGGGATCTTTGGTAATTTGTTATGCAGTAATTGGAGTGAAGAGGCTGTCAGTGATCTTAATCCCGTGTGAATCCACCAGCTTTGTAACATGTAAAGTTAAAAACTCCACTGCAAACTGTGATATCATTATCGGTGTTGGCATTTCTGTGATTTGAAGTCTTTTTTTGTGCATTTCTTTTGCCTTTTTCATGCTCGAGAGTTATGAAGGATGCATAGATTGTAACACATGTGAGTGCAAATTCAGGAGGCTTATGTTGCTATACAGTTTGGAGACTCATTCACAGAGAGACCAAGCTCAAACTGTGAGAAATCTCCAAGGTGACAGATGAGGAGACACTGAATTTGCCAGCTTTCATAATTATGTGGAAACTAGAAAAAAGGCAAAAAAGGGGAGAAGATGCTGAGCCAGGTTTACCAACATATTGGACCATGTGAGCATCATGTCTCCTGCCTCCTTCACACTGTATCCAGGCAGCACTCTCACTTAAACCAGAGTATTTCCAGAAGTGAGAATGCTCCTGCTGTGCGCTACATGTTGAACGAGAAAGAATCAACAGCGCAAAAAGAAAAAAAAGGGTGAATCTGGCCCTGCAGAGTGTGAGCTGTTTACACTTTCCTTTCCTTTCACTCATGCAGCACACAGCAGGAAATAATCTGTGTCTGCCACACTCTGCTTTCTGTAAATTTTACATTTGGTTAAGGCGAATGTGTCACCTGGGTGTGCAGGAGGTCGGAGACATGATGCGCAGTCACTCACAGTGAATTCAAAAGGCATTTACCTGAACTATTCTCACATGGGCACAACTGGACATCACATGAATACCAGGAAGTTGGCAAGTTAAAGACCATTCAGTATCAATATGAATAAGTCTTAGGAAGTTCTGAGCTGCAGTGGATATGTGAGAACAGCTTAAGGAAAAGCACACACTGACAGTAAAAAATTAATCTTCCATTGCTGAGTTAATATGCAGAGAGGATTAGATGACACGTTACCTCTTTCTGTTACAGACTCACTGTTGGAGTCTTCTGATATTTCAATGGAGTCTGTCACCACAGCAGACGACATTGATGGCTGCTTATCCAAAATTTGTTCTAGCAGATCATAGAATTTAAAGTCAACTCTGTCGGTCCCAGATGAGCTAGAGGCAGTGAGACAGGTGCGTTAAAACAAAGTCGCTTCAACAGAACAGAACTGAAAACGTGCAGTTTTTACCTCATGTTTTCACGACACTGCCGATAGTTCCCCTTCAGACGTTTGATCCTGGTGTGGCACTGCTCAGGGCTGCGGGAGTAGCCGTTAGCGGCAAGTTTCTCTGATATTTCAGTGAAAATGTGACCGTTGTGTGGGTAGCGTCTAAGGCACTGCTGGACCTGAACGAAGGTAAAATTCAGTGTAAAAACTCTGCAGTGACGTTATTGCTTTACTCACGCCTTAAAAGGTTGTGCAATTAAAGTGCCCCCATCTTCATGATTCAAGGAAAGTGAAGAATGAAACAGAAATAAAGTGAGATTATCAGGAAGTTTAAGGACACTTCCAAACCATTTTTAAGGGGGGATATGCACTGTGGCATTGTACTCTACCTGTGGGTCTCCCCAGATCTCGAGAAGGATGATCGTCTCTTTGTCTGACCAAGGGACTTTCCTCCTGTCCTCTTGAATTTCCACAGCAGGCTCTGAAGAGGCAGGAATTAAAAAAGTAAATACCTAAATAAACATTCACCTATTTCAGACTTGTGAGATAATTACAACACCGTGCAAAAGTCTTGAGCTACCTCTCATTTCTTTACATTCTGCCTGAAAAATGGGATATAGGTACAGTGATTTATTGAAATAAGTGCTTCAAAGTCAATATTTGTTATGACCACCTTTATTCTTCAACACAGTCTGAACTCTCTTAGGCAACTTTCCTGTCAGTAGTCTTCAGGAATAGTTCTTCAGGGTTCTTGAAGGACATTCAGAGCTCTTATTTGGATGTTGGCTGCCTTTTGTTCTGTTCTCTGTCAAGATGATCCCACACTGCTTCAGTGATGCTGAAATTTCCACTATGGACTCATCACTCACATATCACCTGTTACCACTGATTTTCAGTCCACGTCTTGTATAATTTGGCATACCTCAGCTTTTTTCTTTCTGTTTTCCTTCCTTAAGAATGGCTTCTTGACAGCTACCAGTCCTCTGAGACCATTTCTGACGAGGCTTCAGTGAACAGGATCAACTAAAGGGCCAGATGCATCTCTCCGGTACTGTATCAGGCCTTTGTTGGATCCCCCCCCCCCCTATTTCTTAAGGACTTTCAGACAGTGTTCATCTTCTGCAGATAGTTTTTAGATCTGCCTCTTCTTCTGTCCTCCATTTACCATACCATACCCTACCCTCTCTTTATATAAAGCACTTTAAAACAACCACAGCTGACACAAAGTGCTGTACATTAAGACATACAAATAAAAATGAAATTACGCTTTCAGGATAAACAAAAAAATCACGTGCTCTCTCTTTGGAGTTCCTGTCAAAAGTTGCGCAGCAGCATTTTGAACTAGCTGCAGACGCGAGAGTAGCAACTGACTGACTCCCACATAAAGTGAGTTACAGTAATCCAGTCAAAAAAGCATGGATCACTGTTTCAATGTGCTGCCTAGAAAGAAAACGTTTTACTGGTGCCAATTGCCTTAAATGATTAAAAACTGGACTTAACCACAGCTCTGATTTGGCTGTCCAATTTCAAATCACTGTCCACCTTAAAACCAAGATCAGTAATAACAGATTTAAAATATACCTCCAAGAGTCCCAAGTCAACAGAGGAGGACTCACAGGGGCCACTGGGTCCAAACACATCACCTCTGTTTTCTTTTCATTAAAATTTTAAAAAGTCAAGGCCAACCAAGCTTTAACATCATCTAGGCATGCCAGGAGATGTTTTATGGAAGGGACAAGGGCAAATAAATTTGGCAATCGTCAGCATAACAATGAAATGAGATACCATGACTTCTGAAGATAGAACCCAGAGGTAGTAAATATAGTGAAAAGAGCAGTGGCCCCACAACTGAACCCTGTGGGACGCCACATGACAAAGAAGCAGCAGATTACTCAGAACCGAGAATGCTCACAGAAAAATTTCTCTCTGCCAGGTAAGAACTGAACCATTTAATTGCAGTGCCACTAATATTACTAAATGATGTAATCGAGATATTAAAATGTTGTGGTCTACTGTATCAAAGGCAGCAGAATCACATGCAAGAAGGATGTCATTAAAAACCCTTATTAAAGCAGATTCTGTGCTATGAAGAGTTTTAAAACCTGACTGAAAAACCTCCAGGATGCTATTCTCATCTAAAAACTGTTTCAACTGACAATTTACTATTTTTTTTTCTTAAACCTTAGAAAGAAAAGACAGCTTGGAAATAGGCCAAAAATTAGCCAGGACAGTATGATTCAAGGCCAGGTTTCTTAAGCAGTGGCAGCAGTGCTGCATGTTTAAAATTAGCAGGGACCACACCTGAGGAAAGACTGCTATTTATAATGACAAGGACAGGCTGCCCAATACTGGATAAAATTCCTTTAAAAAAAAAAAAAAAACGTGGAGGGAAAGGATCACAGGGGGAGTTGTCCAGTTTCCTCACATTTTTTAATGATACACTGAACAGCATGGCGAGATAAGACAGGTTTTCAGTTAATAGCTCTTTGGGAATTACCTTGTTGATGCAAAAATACTTTTTTATGGCAGTCAAACTTATCTTTGGTTTTTATTACAGAAAAAGAAAAAAAGATTAAAAATACCCTCTGAAAATGGTCAGGTACAAGGACTGGACAAAAAAAATAAATGAAAAAGAAAGAAATACTTTAAAAAGACCTCCAGAAAACTGGAAAACTATTGCTTGAGACCACTGTAAAAAAAAAAAAAATTACAACAAAGGCTGGCTCCCTGGAAGCAAAATATAGCACACTTCCCAAGTTATTGCAATGTGGGAAGTATAGAAAGAAAGTCATAAGGAGACTCACAAACAGTCCCATCCAGGACAAATTAATCTAGTTTCACTAAAATCTGACCAATCCTCTGGGAAGAGTAGCGATTGTTGTGAATCATGAGCTCACTGGTCCTTTGCCCAGAAGGATTAAATTCTTGTCAGCATATGTCTGGGCCACACAGTAGCCAATCAGTGTACACAGCTTAGGAGGCAGAGTGTTTCTCTAACCTTTCCTCCTGAGTACAGAAGCTGAGCTTACCCACGTCTGGATGACTGTAGGCAGGAAATTCACGGTCTTCAGGCTCTCCCGGTATTTCTTCCAGCTGTAGCACTGAAGGGAAGTCTTTCACTAAAATTCTCCCCAGCTCGTTGTAAAACTTGCACTGAACTTGCTCATGTCCTTTCAGGCTACAATGCAACAATAAGAGCAGCGATATCATTTTTACAAATCTACAACTTTTCTTTTATTCTTTCAACTCTTTAAGCATACTTACTTGTTTTGGTAGCACTGCCTGAAGTTCGATTTCAGCCTTTTTAACCTCGTCTGGCACTGCTCCGGCGTTCGAGAGAAACCCTGGGTGGCCATTTTGCTGGATATGATGGAAAAAATGTGCCCGGTTCTGTGCATTCCTCTCAGCTCCTGCTGCATCTTGTCTTCACCCCATGTGTTGATGAGGGCCAAGGTCTCCAAGTCGGTCCAGGGAACGCTTCTCGTTCCTAAAATGACAAATCACATAATTTTGTCAGAATAGTCAACAAAACAGAAACATATTCCAAAAAAAATACTTGCTATAAAATAATTTACAGGAGACTTGCAACAATTACTGAAGTCAGATTGGTTAAAGGGACATTTTACCCCAAATTCAAAACAGCTTTTCTCCACACAGCACATCTACACAACTGGACACATCACAAAAACCGGATAGACAAACAGCATTACAAGCCAGAGGAAAAACATTTTAGACTATTTCAGAGTCAGGTGGAATTAAAAAAAATGTTTTCTGTGTAAAAGGTAAAAAGCCTTTTATGTCGCTTAAACTAACAGTCTTACTGCAGCAGTAGCTTAACTGTTAAGTACAAAAAAGTGACATCGTACCAATTTCCAGATGGCCCGTTTGTCCGATAAACTGCAAGTCGTCGTCACCGTCTTGGGACTCCTCTTCTTCGATAATTTCCTCAACATCATAGGTAATCTCAGGAACAGCAGAGGAGGCTGATGAGCCGAGGATCTGATCCAGCTGAGTGTAAAATTTATGCTCTAGCCTGGAGTTCCCTCCGGCAGTAGACCAGGGAGAAAACAATAGGAAATTTAGTCGAAGCATTGTTTCACAGAGAACTTATCTGAAAAATGTCAGTGAGAGCTGCAAAATCTGTGTCATTAAATGCCCACTTGTTCTGACGGAAGCACTTCTTCAGTCGTTTGATCCTCGTCTGGCACTGTTCCACTGTCCTCATGTAGCCCCTCTCTTCCATCTTTTGTGCAATTTGAGTGAATATGTGGCGGTTTTTCAAGCAGCCCTTCAGAGCTCGCTGCACAGAGTCCTTCCCCCAGATGTCGAGGAGATGGAGCGTCTCCTCATCTGACCAGGGAACTTTTGTGTCCGCTACAACTGGAAAAGAGCCCTCCTGAGAGTCTGAAATCAAATACGAAGATTCAGTCAAAGTTATGATTAGAAATATAGAACCAAAAATAGACTGAACCATGCATGAACTGTACAAACCTGTATAATCTCCCCATATGGAGATGAGAGGAGATTCACCTGAATTCTCATCATCCACTGAAGAATCCCTGCAAAGGTTAAAAAAAACAAACTACAATTGGAATTGTACACTTACAGACCATTATCTCATCTCATATCATCATATTTCATAGCAGGACATTTTACTCAAAATCCCAAATGACAGGGGCAACAGAAAAATGTGTTAACCTTCAGTCTCTGGGACCAGTTGCACTGTATTAACCTTGACCTTTACCCCAGGACTCTATAAAAAAAAAAAAAAATCATCTGGTCCTTAGTAGGTTTTAAAATTATTTAAATATAATTTCAGATGAACAACAATAAAGGACAAATTATTTACACTCCCTTATTTAACAGCTTGTAGAACCACCACAGCAATAGTTTGTTTTCTCATTTCCTGTGTAACTTTATCAGCCTCTCACATCATTGTGGAGGAATTTTGGCCCACTCTTCTTTACATTGCTTCACTTCACTGAGGTTTGCAGGCATTCATTTATGCACAGGTTGAGGACTTTGATTGGATCATTGCAACACCTTGATTTTTTTTTTCTTCAGCCTTCCTGTTGTAGATTTGCTGCTGTGCTTGGGATCACTGTCCTTTTGCATGACTCCGTTTTAGCCACAGTATGAGGTGTTTGTGCTGATATGCTGTGTTTGGTTTTCTCCAAACATGGTGCTGTGCATTATGGACCAACATCTCCACTTTGGTCTCACCTCTCCAAAGGACATTGTTCCAGAAGTCTTGTGGTTTGTTCAGATGGCGGTTTGCAAACCTAAGCCACGCTGCCATGTTCTTCCAAACAAGCCATACTTGTTCAGTCTTTTTCTAACTGTACTCTCATGAACTTCAACATTTAACATGCTGAGGCCTCTAGAGTCTGAGATGTAGTTCTCTGGTAGTTTCTCTGAACATCACACAGTCTGACCTTGGGATGAATTTGCTGGGATGTCCACTCTTGCCCAGTTGGCATCTGTCTTGAATGTCTCCCACTTGTGAATAATCTTCCTCACTGTAGAATGGGGAAATGTTTTTGGAAATAACCTTATAACCATTTGCAAATTGATGGGCAGCAACAACTTCTTGTCTAACATTATTGCTGGTGTCTTTCCTCTTTGGCATTGTGTTAACACATACCTGAATGCACCAGACCTGCATACTGTCAAAGCTTGCTGATAATCAGTTAATCAAGTGCATTTGATTAACAGCATCTGGCTGGTACTTACCCTCTTAATTAAATAAAAAAATGACATGGTGTAATATACCATGTTTTGTTGTTCATCTGAGGTTGTATTTGACTAACTTTAAGAGCTGCTCAGGACCAAATGATTTTTATTACGTCCTGATACATAAACCTTTTTTCACGACTGTCCTCTTCATTATAGACGTCTGTTGAAAATTTAATGGCGAATCATTCATAAGGTGGGGCGAGACCAACAGACTTACATCCTAGCATGACTTCATGATCAAACAGTTAAAGGAATAGATAGATACACAGAAACAATACTGAACCACACTGTCATGTCTACTGTGTGTGTGAAACAAATGAATAAAACATATCTGGAAATCTTACACGAAAGCTGAATCCTCCACAGGCTGCTTTGTGGGAATGTCCACACCTCCGCTCAGCTTCCTCTTCCTGAGAATGCGAGCTGCCCTCAAGCTTTGGTTGTTCTCACTGGCTTCTGAATCTGTGTCTGCAGTCTCATTGGATGTAGTGAGGTCTATGGTTTCATTGCATGGCAGTGTACTAATTATGCTTTGTACTTTCCTCTCCTGAGAAATGTTCCCAGCTCTAGCCTGCAGCTGCCAACTGCCAGAGTCCCTCGCCTCCCTCAGTCCTTGCCTGATCGACTCAGAGCTCCTCCTGCTCGACTTCTCCATGCTGCTTGTGTTGATGGGAGCACTGAGAAGCCCTTTGTGGTCTGAGTCTTTGAGAGCAGGTGAGCAGGAGGCTGTTTCCATGACAGTTTTGGTCCCAGGAGGCAGTGACAGGGAGGTGAGGATGCAGTCATCCATGGGTAATAATCTAGGATCTACAATTGACGGTTTAGATGGTTAATAAAGCCCTGGCTAAATGCAAACACAAATCACTGTGAAAGAAACAGCTGTCAGACATGTCCAAACTCCAACTCGAATAAACACACAAAAACCTAAATTGGTTGTTTAGGCATTTCTTTACAGTCTCTTTATGCTCTATTTTTCTTTCCTTGCTTTCCCTCCCCCACAGCTGATGGTGACAGATGGCTGCCCTCTCAGGGCCTGGTTCTGCTGGAGGTTTCTTCCTGTTGAAGAGAAGTTTTTTCTCTCCATTGTTGCCACACAAGAGGAATGATGGACTTTTCTCTATAATACTGCAATACTGCAAAGTCTTATATAATGCAAAGAGCCTCGAGAATAATTATGGTTTGAATAAATAAAACTCAACTGAATGGCACAAAGTGCAATGAGCGGTGTTTTAAGTGTAATGAGTGGTCTCTTACAATGCCTAAGGACTCAATGTGGGAATTATGGGGAATTAATTAGCGAGTGTGCGTCTGTGTGTGTGTGTGTGTGTGTGTGTGTGTGTTGGGGTCTCAGGTAATACTGAGCAGCAGACACTTCACTATCTGAATTATGGCAAAAGCTTCATCACCCTGTGGTGTAACTTTATGTAAAGGAAGACACAAAATGGAATACAATGCAATGAAGCTCTCTTATCCTCCAGTAGATCAGCTTTGTTCATTTAATATATCCATGCTAAGCCAACATGCAGCAGGTTGAGGCTTTTTTGTGTTTGGAGGCAGCCTCTAATGCTCATATTCAAAACTTTCTGCATGTTCAAAAAAAAAATAAAAATCTCACCAATAATTGAGTCAGCAACAGCAATCGGCAAGCAATTCTAAACTAAAAGTCACCGCGGTGTCCTCACCTCACCGGTATTAACCCGCCTGCACACTGTGAAAGACTGACTGTATGAACTCATAATGCATATTCACATTTTGGTAGTATAAAACGGCAAAAAGCTGCATATTTATAAATGTTACAGCAGTTTTTGAAAATCCTTTGTTTTAAGTCAGGCTAACAATTTATTAGTTACATAAGGTGCTAAAAATACAGTGTTGTAGTGTAGACTATGGATGACGGCAGGGAAATGGTTTCAGGACAAGAACACCATCTGTTTCTAAATGCGAATCACCTACTTTAACTGGAACTGTTAACAAAAATGAGAGAAAAATGCATTATCTACTCACCCTCCCATCAGTCAAACATTAGCCTGGTAGTCTAATTGCATCAAATTCCAAGCACAAATTTCAAAATTGGAAATATCCAAGCTGAGTGTTTTTCAAATTTTTCAGTGCTCGTTCCTCTCTTGATCTCTAAAAATATGCAACATATTCTTGAACATTTTACCTGTAAGTTTAATTTTCGATTTATGAATCTAAAAATTCCCTTGTACCGCATTTCCAGCAGAGTGCCGCTGAACTATAAGCCCCGTTTCTCTCTCAGTTTCTTTTGACATATTTCAGGACATCAAGGACTACAATTATCTCCCACCAGCCTGCAGTACCTTTCTCTTTGAAATGGCCGAGGTTTCTGTGGTGTTCAAGTACAGCCTTCATATCCTCTGGTGGGAAAAGGGTTTGCAAATAGTCATCCAGGGATGACGGAGTGTCTCTGAGCAAGGCTGCCAACTGAAAAGAGATCAAGTTATTAGTTTCAGTAATTCTGCATTTATTATGTTAGTTAAATTATTCGTTTAAACAGCCAAATGACCTACTTCACAGCATTAAATAAAGACTTTTAATTGATTCGAAGGGGATTGTATGTGTTTTCTGAAATATTCATTAAAGTCAAATTAAATATCATACAATTCATGTAAAAAAAAAAAAAAAAAAAAAAAGATGATATAAATGAGGCTTATTTAATATATCTGTTTCTTATACTGTGTGATTGCCTCTAATCTAGCTTTGTTGTAGTGTTTCTCTCCAGTGGCTCAGTACTAAAAAGGGAAGGAGTCTTTTGGGACACTGTGGTGAATGTGCACCCTGTTAACCCTCCTTTCTCTTCAGCAGCTGTGCCCCAGGACTGAGTCTATGTGCTACAGTCGGCCTTTAATGGCTGTTCAGTTTGGAATAATGCCAGCAGAGATAGAAAGTACAAGGTGGATTGGGTTAATATGGTGCAGACCTACCACGGGGTCTTTGTTCTTAAGATCAATACTGTAACAGGCGGGTTAAAAAAAAATAAAGTTGTGTTCATGTGAAACTGTCTCCACAATATGATGCCTGACAAGGCTAAGCACAAAGACGCACGGCACCTGTGTGAAGTCTGGAACGGGCAGCAGCTCCTCCAGTCTGGATATGAACTCCCACACCAGCATCTCAAGTGCTGCATCATACTTTGAGCCAAAATATACCGGGAAGATTTCCTACAAGTGAGAAAGAGGGACACAGAATGGTTAAGAGGTTCAAGAGAGGTACAGCTATGAAGGCTGCCAGGAAACCTTGTCCAGACTCAACTATCAAAGTGTAGCAACATGTGATGTCTGAGGGTTTTTTTTTTTACATTTCCCTGATTTGCACCTGATTTGCAGCTTAAACTAACAACAATACTGATGGCTCAGTTCTACCAAGTATCTCAGTACCACTGAGTCAGCATTAGCAATAATAAGACTCCAGACTTGGCTCACATAGAAGAAATGAAATCCTTATTAGAAATGTGTTGTCCCAACTATGATATAACTGATATTTCAAACTTGGAGCTGTCTTCCTTATTGGCTGACTGAGATCCAGCTATACAGGAATCTCTCCTTAGTAGCAGCATAGCATTTCATAATCAAAGCAATATAAAACCGTGTCCTCAACAGCGTCACCTCTTTGGGTCGTGGATTCCACGAGATATTGAAAACATTCAGCCCTTGCTGATGTGACTAACATCAGTCAGCTGCACAGTCATGCTGTGGATCTTCATATCCCAAAGGTGTCTGGTGAGGCCACTGAACTCACTGTGATGTTTATGAAACCACTTCTACTGGAAGCAGTCATTGGAAAATGTCAAATTGTGGCCACAATGCAAGTAGCCAGCTGCAATACTCAACCTCAGTGTGATATTCAAACCATAACTAACTTCTATTAAGGGACTTAAATATCTTTTTTTCACAGGTGCGGTGCTGGTGACTAATCTAGAACCAGTTCTATGCCTTTCTGATTAAGAAAGACTGGTCACAGAGCCACAAGTTGCAACCACTGACATCAGTTGCGACCTGCAGATTTTGAGAGGCAGAACTGACTTCAGAGTGGCACCAGCATCCTAATGGTGGAAAAGAGGCAAAAGTGTGCCAAAAAAAAAAAAAAAAACATTCCCCACGTAACTAACATAACTTGAATTAGTGTCTCTCTCTCTCTCTCTCTCTCTCTCACACACACACACACACAAAATCTCACCTGGAAAAAATATTTTCTTTCAGAGGGATCCTCCAGTAACGAATGCACCAACTCTACAAAGTTTACCTCAGATTCCTCCACCTGGTTGATTGTTACCTGACATAAACACACAACCAAACAAACAAACATGAACACACTCAAATAAAGGGATCAGAAAAATTTGCTGTGATCTACATTTTATGGGGAGTGTTGGAGTTTATTTTTTTACCCAATGAATAAAATGACAAATGTTTAAAAGTAAACTCCAGTAAATTAATTAATAAACAGTGGCTGAAGCAAATAATAGACAAATAATACATTAGACCAGGGATCCTCACATCCAGGCCTCGAGAGCTGGTGTCCTGCAGCTTTTAGATGTGTCCCTGATCCAACACACCTGAATCAAATGGCTGAATTACCTCCTCTGTATGCAGTCAAGTTCTCCAGAGTCCTGCTAATGACTTCTATATTTGGCTCAGGTGTGTTGAAGCAGAGACACATCTAAAACCTGCAGGACACCAGCTCTCGAGGCCTGGATGTGAGGATCCCTGCATTAGACTGAGAGCGACAGATAGATAGTTCCAGACCAACTTCACGGCCTTCGGGCGATATGTTTATCTTATTTATGACCTTCTCGGTCTTGGAGAAGAATATGTTTATCTTATCCTCAGAGGTTTTGCCAAAACATGTACATCTGTGTCTAAGGAGGGAAGGGTGTGTGTAGGTCATCACACCCTGTTACTAAGGAGAATAAAACTGCCAAGTCATGATTAGGAGTATGTGAGAGGGGAAGGTGTGTGTTTCTAGAGCAACTGCTCTAGTGCCCCTCAAAAACTTAGAATATCTTCACAACTTATTTTTCATAATTTAACTCAAAAAGGTAAAATTTCCTACATTTTATATCCATTACAGATAAAGTGAAATATTTTAAGCTTTTTATGAAAAATGTCAAGCCTTACAAATCATGAAAATCAGAAATCCATTATCTCAAATGTTTTGAAAATTTTCTAAGATAAAGCATGAAAATAATTCCTGCTCATTTATGCACACAGGACCTGGTTACTGAGGCCCAGGTTGCTTTGCTAGCAGCCTTCAGCTCATGTGTATTTTTGTGGGGGTTCAGCGCTTCTCATCTTCCTCTTGACAATACCTCATAGGTACTCTGTGGGGTTCATGTCAGCCAAGCTGGCTGGCCAGTCAAGCACAGGAATAACATGGTCACCATACCATTTGGTAGTCACTGTGGGCAGTGGGTAAGTCCTGCTAAAAAAGCAGATTAGCATCTCCATAAGGCTTTTTAGCAGATGGAAGCATGAACTGCTCTAAAATCTCCTGGTAGATGCGGTGTTGACTTTGAAAAGACAGTAGAGCAACCACCACCAACACCAGCACATGAGTGACAATGCACCCAAATCATCACAGACTGCAGAAACTTTAAGGTCTTTCTGTAATTCAGTCCATGTAGCAGGAGCAGCGAACTGGAATGCTTTTTTGCCTGTCTCAGTCCTGACCTTGGGAACAGACAACAACAGACAATCCTGAGAACTCAGAGTTGAAGGACCTGTGTGTCACGTCAGCACACTGATTGTGGTTGTTTGTACTGAATTACACACACAGTGTTTATATTTTTTGAGTACTAATTTACTCATTTTTTTCCCAACTGCAACCATTATTATCAAAATGAACACAAAGAAAGGCTTGAATGAATCTAGGCTATGTTAAAGTTTACCTTTTTGAATTAAATGACAAAAAAAAATTTTTTTTTTTAGATGTACTAGTATAATAGCTAGATTTAGATTTATTTACTCAGGAAAAAACAACCCAAAACAAGCTTGAATTATTCACTACAGACCCAGATTATAGCAGGAATAAACAACCCAACATTCAACTCAATCAACACACAAATGATTGAGCAAACTTTCACACAGTTGTGCATTTACCTGCTCAAGTTTACTTACATGGTGATCCTTGGCAGTACTGACAGGGGCTTTTATTCTGTCCAGATGTGGCTGAATGATCTGCATGTCCACTGGATGCTCCCCTCGACACATCTCCAGAACCAGCTGGTTATACACAAAAATCAAATATCGGGCTTTTTAGGGTTTATAAATCAAAGGAGCCCTGCTTTGTCTTCTGTGTTTCTTGAATTATATATTATATACTGGCAATGAGGTTTGAGTTTTTCCTTTAATAATAGACAGCTTAGGTATAAGTGAGTGAGAATGTTTATGTCACTGTATGGAAGTTATGCAAACTACTATTTGCCCTATCAAAATTACTACAGCTTTTGCTATCGAGAGTGTTTCCTCTCAGTACGACCACATCCTCAATACTACTGACCCTGGCCCTGAGTCCCAGGATGAGCTGAGCCCTCTGACTGTAGCTCATCAGCTCTGGGACCAGCTCCGTCACCATGGTAACAAACTCTTCCAGCATCCCGTAGTGATCTACAAGTCCCTGCTGCACAACTTGCCACACTGCAGCTGATAAAAGCTGCAAGGGTGGGGCCAGGAGCCGAAGATAATGGACGGGAAGCTCATTACCTGAAGAGGTGGAGAGAAGAATAAATAAATAACACAGAAATGGATTAGCGCAACTTTCTGTTTTGTCACAGCCTTACATCACTGTGCATCATATGGAGAGATTTATACAACCATGGCCCTACATTTTGGGAAAACTTTGTAGGTAATTTAGCAAATCAGTAAGCAGGTCCGCTTCGTGGGAATTTTTTGGAAAGCTTTCCCAGCCATGTGAGTGTCCACCTGCTGAGAACCAACTCACACTTGCAATGAGCTTCTCAGCTAACTTTCAAGAAAAATCGCTGTATTTCAACACCAATCAGTGGTTCAAATTTCCTTTTTATTGCTAATCCGCTCATATTATGTTGGATTTCTTTCAGATGTGATGAGGTAAATCTGAAATGATCACTCAATGTGCCTGAAAAGGGAAGTTTGTCAGTAATTTTAGAAATTCTATTTTGAAAAAGAGAGAGAAAAAAAAGTGAAACTACTTTAAATAAGTGCAAACAAGCTGTGACAGCTTTCACCGAGCATCCTGAGTGAACAACATGCACCTGACACTTAATATGCTGGCACAGGGTGCATAAGTTAACTTGACGTATAGTGGCAAAGTGCTGCGTAAAATAATGACCTGACAGCGCTGCTTTAAGGTACACTGACAGCGGCATCCATCAAACTCCCGAAAAACTCACAACACGAATTACACGACTTATTGCTGACCTTTATAACGCAGTATACACAAGCTATTGGATTTCTGGCAGAAGTAATAAAAGGCAAGTAAGTAGAATAATGCTCCGATGGCACAGATGTTTAGCCAAACCACTGATGGAGCGACAGAAAACAACCTTCACTTTCTGATGAGATCAGCTGTAGATTAAGTAAGCTTTTCTCCACATACTGCAGGAATATCAATTAAGAACAGAAGCAGGTAATCTCCGTTATCGTTAAGGTCACTGTAAAATCATTGATATCAACACAAAGATCGGGGATCATATAAGAAAGATATCGTGATTTTTTTTTCTTTTTATTAGGATACACGCACCTCGGTTGCCTCCACTTTCAGTTCCGCGTTTTATTTCCATTTCGCAGCTGACAGAGAAAAAAAAATGGCCAGATGTCCCCCTCGGGTTGTAGCTATCGGGAAAAAATATATATACAAAGCCTAATGAATGAATTCTGCAAATGTTTGATTAATAAAATGACCATCTGCGATCGCCAAGCAGCAAAATAGGAGCGCAGTGTTGTTGGAGGTATGAACGGGCTCGAGGTTTTATTCGGTACTGGGAGGAAAAGGCAGAACAAAGGTTTCTGGTCTCATCCGCCTCAGTCCAGATCACGGCAAGCCCTCTTTCCTGGTTGGTTGACGAAGACCGGATCGACCAGGAAATTCAGATTTCATAACACTAGATGGCGCCAGACGGCCATCAGGTCTGACCAGGTTTTCATCCGGCTCAGTGCTGTTTTTATCTGTATGGAGGTATGCTGTCAGGGCCGTAACCAGGGTTTAGAAAATAGTGAGGCCCAGAATTTTTTTCTTTATCTGTTGTATATCATACTGGAGTGCATGCCTTTATACACGGCAGAGCATGTGAACGCAGTCTCCTACAACTGATCACACAACCAAATCAAAGTCATGTGCACAGCTTCATGTTTATCTCTACCAGTCTGACCATCTTGCCCAGTACAGCTTTGCCGGATGTGTCCTCTCTCTCATTTGAGACCAGCTGCACTGACATTTCATATTTTGAAGACCCTGGAAAGGCGACTGCTCCTCCATTCGCTCGACCCACTTCAGTTTGCTTACCAGGAGGCGATGGGTGTGGAAGATGCTACTCTCAATATGCTGCACAGAGGTGAACTCTCATCTGGATAAGGGGACTGCTGCTGTGAGGATCATGTTTTTCTTTTTCTCCAGCGCTTTCAACAGTATCCATCCAAGCACTCCTACTGAGAGGCAAACTGACTCAGATGGAAGTGGACCCAAACCTGGGATCCTGCATAACAGACTGTCACACTGGCAGACCACAGTTCATCCAGCTTGCAGACTGCCCCTCTGATACAGTAACCAGCAGTATTGATGCGCTCCCCTGTCTCATTCACCCTGTAAACTTTGGACCTCAAATACAAATCGGAGTCATACCACATGCAGAAGCAAAGCAGTGTCATGGTCCCGGGACCCAGAGTTTTCAGTCTGTGGACTTTGAATTCTTGTTTATTATTTTATGTTCTATTTAATTCTTAGTTTCTTATTGTTTATACCTGTTGATCATTCCTCTTAGTATCTTGAGCCTCTTTGTTTCAGTTAACATTGTTGTCTTTAGTAAATCTCCCACAGGTCATGACAAGCAACCCCAGGCCATCACACTACCACCACCATGTTTGGCTTTTGGTATGATCTTTTTATGAAATGCTACATTAGTCTTATGCCAGATGTAAAGGGACTCAAACCTTTTAAAAAGTTCAAATTTTGTCTCATCAGTCCACAGAATATTTCCCACAAAGTCTTGGGGATTATCAAGATGTTTTTTAGCACATGTGTTATTTGTCAGCACTGTTTTTTTTTCTCCCTGGAACTCTCCCATGGATGCTATTTTTGCCCAGTCTCTTTATCATTGTTGAATCATGAAAACTGACCTTAAATGAGGTAAGTGAGGCCTGCAGTTCTTGTTCTGGGTTCTTTTGTGACCTCCTGGAGGAGTTGTCAATGCGGTCTTGGCATAATTTTGGTAGGCCGGTTACTCCTGGGAAGGTTCACCGCTGTTCCAAGTTTTCCATTTGTGGATAATGGATCTCAGCGTTGTTCCCTGGAGTAGCCTTAGAAATGGCTCTGTAACCCTTTCTAAATTAATAGACGTCAGTGACTTTGTTTCTCAGCTATTTCTCTAGATTGTGGCATGATGTGTTGTGCTTTTTTAGCCTACTTCACTTAGTCAGACAGGTTCTATTTAAGTGATTTCTTGATTCAGTAGGTCTGGCAGTAATTAGGCGTGGGCGTGGTTAGTGAAATTGAACTCAGATTTTCAGAAAATCCAGCATTAATTAGCTTTATAGACGCTGGTAGGTGTGTTTTGTTACCTTTGAGGATCCAGGGCTTTAGCTTCCTTGTTTTTAACTTTTCTTTTACTTTACAAATACATTCAGATCTTGCCCCCTAAAAAGTCAGAACAGCTAACCTCTAATTATTCTTGTGAGGAGAAATTTCAATGTGATCAACGTAATTGATCACAGGTGAGTCATGATATAACAACACATACGGCCAGATAGCTAGCTTTTTTTTCTCTTAATAAATGAAATTATCATTTAAAAACTGCATTTTGTATTTACTCAGGTAATCTTTGCTTAATATTAAATTTTGAAATAGCAGTGGAGGGATTGTGTGATACTAGAGTTGTTAATTAGGTGAAAGTCAACCACCTACTTGAGGACAGACTCTGTCTCCAGACAGACTACACCATAAATCCTTTCCAGCCTCCTCTCCTTCCTCAAATATAAGCCTCCACTTCTTGGCCGTTTTCAATCAGAGGATAGAGGAACACCAGTTCACATCATGTTCACACCTCGCCCACCCTTTCAGGAGCCAGTATTAATTCAGGCTGGGGAGAAGGTCCTCATGAGATGAGATGGAAGTGTTGAGGGTCCCGTGATAGAAGAACGGTACAGGAAAAAGTGGAGTGGTAAAGTGTGGTTTTCAGTTTCCAGCCACAACAAAGAAGGTGAAACAAGTTCCAGCTTTGCTGTTGCAAGTCCTAAATACCAAGACCATTAAACACAATGCATTCAGACATGAAATAAATTGTAAAAGAGTTTTACTTTACCAGACATTTAATCTTATTATCATAGCAATGATATGTGGTCACAGTAGATGGTTAAGTACATTTGACCGGCTCCTGCAATTAAACCAACTCCACCCTCAGCCTCCTCTTTTGCTCAAACCAGAAAAAGCTGGAGCAGCAGACAGGTAAATCAAGAAAAAAAAAAAAAAAGAATTACGGCAACTTATTAATCTCTGACAAACTAATGTAAATCAAATATTATTTAAAATGTGATATGTCATAATAAAGTATAATGGATTAACCAAATTAAACTTTACTATACAACTTCAATAATTACAAACTAATGAGATGGGAGTGTAAAACCCTAATATATTTAATTTATATAAATGTTAATAAATATTATGGAGAATTTCAATTGTGTTGTTGTAAACAACCACCACATAATGGTTTAAAATTTTGATCCTCGTGTCACTCTACCTCTGCAGTCTTTTTACTTAAGTTTTTGTCATGGTCCTACTGTAGGTCATGAACCCAAGATTTTACTAGTTTTTGAAAATTGGATTTGTGTTTATTGCTTTGGATTTTAATTATATTGATTCTTCAGGGATTCTTGCACTGATGTGTAAGTCTGTTTTCGTTTTTTTTTTTAACTAGTATTCTGTGCCACCCTCTGCCGCCTCGCAACGGACAAACTCCCACCCTCTGCTGGGACACTCCCCTACCCTCCACCCCAGTGTAACTGACAGAATCCTGCCCTCCCGCCTAAAGTGCTGAGGCACTCCCCCATTTGCCGTCCCCTCTTAACTCACAGACTCATGCCTATACTGTAGAGGCACTCAGTTGACAGAATCCCACCCTCCCACCTTCTAAAAAGGCACTCCCCCACGCAACTGACAGAATCAGACCCTCACACCCTCTGCAGTAGGAGTGGCTCTATCAGCTTCTGGCTGACGTACATCACAGGGCAATCAAACCCCATTATCCTCTGGGACAAAACAGCCCCTCTTCAGGGCATCGGTCTTACAGAATAAAAGGGATATTGAAGTTAAGGGTGTGGAGCATGGACAGATAGCCTGTTTTACCTGATAAAATGTCACCTGGAACTGCTCCATCCACTGGACCAGAGCTGAAGCACCCTGTCAGATGACATTGGTCAGGGGTCTGGTCAGCTCCGTGAAATTTAGGATGCACTGCAATAGTAACCAGTCAGCCCGGAGACTGCCTCACCTTTTTTTGGTCTTGGGACGCTGGCAGGATGGGATAAGTGTTGTTTTCGTGGTCTGAGGATGCACATGCCTCCCTCCCAGGTGGTACCCCAGATAATGTACCTCCCTTTGTCCAGCTGCACACGGGATGGTTGTGAGGACTGCCTGCCTAAGGGACTCCAGCACCACAGCCACCTGCTGCACATGCTCTGCCCAGGTGTTGCTATGGATGACAACATCATCCAAATAGGCGGCAGCAAATGCTGTGTGAGGACATAGCACTTGGTCCATAAGGCGCTGGAAAGTGGCTGGGGCCCCAAACAGCCCCTGGAGACAAGGCAATCTGCCTTTTGTCAAATCCAGTGTCCTGAAAAGACGAGCAATGTCTGGCGAGTCCAGGAGCTTGTCGACCCAGTACTTTATCTCCTGGTGTAAATTCTTGCCTCTGTGTTGTACAGGCGCTGCTGATGTTCCTGCGCCTGGAGAAAATTCTCCCATTACAACCTTCTCTGTGCATGAAGCTTTGCTGTCAGGTCCAGGATATAATTAAATGCATTTTTACTCAGGCTTAGATCTTCCTCCCAGTTTTGTTTAAGCAGGTCAAACATGCCCTGTGGTTTCCTGCGAAACAGCAGTTCAAATGGAGAAAACCCTATGCAGGCCTGGGGCAGTTCCGGCACTGCAAACAACGGAGGGTCTAACCAGTTCCAACCAATCCCAATTATGTTCATTCTCATGAATGAACTTACAAATCATAAACTTTAAGGTCTTATTCAGGCACTCCACCAGCCCATCAGTCTGGAGGTGGTATATGTTAGTCTGAATAGACTTAATGTCCAGTAATAGTAACAGTCACATAGTTCTTTTAATGTGTGAGACATGAGCAAGGTGCTCCTGTCTATCAGAATCTCTTTTGGGATGCAGAATCGGGAGATGATCTGAAACAATGCCTGTGCTACAATCTTTGCAGAAATGCTGCGCAGCAGCACTGTTTCAGGATATCGTGTTGCATAATCTCCCAAGACTAAAACAAAACAATATCCTTGTGCACTCTGGTGAAATGGGCCAATGAGGTCCATGCCAAAGTGCTCAAACGGTACCTCCAATAGTTGTAAAGGGACTTTTGGAATGGCCGGATGATTTACTAACTGGTATTTCAGGCAAGACGCACACCACCCGCGCACATCCCCCCAAATGCCTGGCCAACAGAATCAGGTCATAACTCGATCCAGAGTTTTATCATATCCATGTGACCAGCCATCAGGTTATATTGAGCCACCTGAAAGATTAATTCCAGACAGCTTTTTGGCATCAACAATTGTTTTCCTCTCAAGTATGAGTGTCATGACTCACTCTATACAATCTGTCCCTAATCATCATCAAAATGAGAGTATAACTGCTGTGTCATCAATTTATTAAACCCAAGCCAATCCATCCCTAGAATTAGAGAGTACACCAGGCGGGAGATTGCCCAACTTCTATGAGCAGACAGTCCTTTTGGAAGTGCCCCGGCCGTCTGCACTTACAACACTCTTGCCCCGACATTTGTGAGGCTTCGCGCAAGCTGGGAGCATCGTCTGTAGCCAGGACCTGAGGAGAGAGAGAGAGAGAGAGATAGTCAGAACCCTTCTTGGTGGCAGAACTCTTGCTCTAGATTGTGTGGATGGAGTGGCAGGGTGTTACCTCCTGGGAGGTGAGACTGGCCTGCCAGCTATGAGCTCCCTGGATGCACCACCAGATTGTCTTTGGCGAGGGTTATGGTTGCCTCCAGGCTCACTGGCCAGTGGCAGCACACCCAGCCTACCGCCCCAGTCAGGCGCCCCTCCACCAGCTGCTCCAGCACCACCAGCTCCAGCATGCGCGCTTCCCCCACCGGTGTCCCTGGCTGTAGCCACCTGGTCGCCGTGTCCTTTAGGCTTTGGGCATAGGCAAAGGGCAGAGCCTCCAGCTGCCAGTGGTTTAATACTGCCTGGTTGCGATGTATAAATAGGAGAAGCAGGATTAGGAAATATGCATCAGCTGTACCAGACAGCCTCTCCTTGACACTGCCCCCTGAACCCTTCACTCCACCTCTCCCCCTGCAGCTGGGACACAACTATACCCCAATGCCACAAATATAATAATTAATAAAACTAAAAAGGACAGTGAAACTTTCAAAAACTATGTAAAAACTAAGAATTTTGAAACAATAAGAAATCACAAGCAAACCCACTCTGGAAAATAACTGAAAATGAAGTGAATCAAAATGAAATAAAAATAAAAACTTATTAGAAAATATATTACTAAAATACATCTGCACTGAGTATTTATTTAACTAAAATGCACCGTTAAACCTGGTGTGGTGATGATTTTTTTACACAGGAGTGAAAATGTTCTGAAATCATGATGAAAATAGAAGTGAAATAGTCCATAATTATTGCACCAATCCTCATTGTTAGAAGTATGAAAGAGTCACAATTCATTTATCAGGGTTAAAAGCATCATATAGATTTATTTTTTCATTTAACTAGAGACGATCACGTTGCGAGACACAGAAATACTTCTAACATGACAGCGATTGCATCAGCGAGCTTCTGTTTCTTGTTTTAAAAATGATATATCACATCACTTCTGTGCTAATTCAGATGCTTGTTTTGTTGTTTGTTCACTATTTAAATAATAACATGCTGTCAATAACATGTGTAAAGGGTCGAGTATACTTTTTGAACACTGGACTTTCTGCACAAGAAACAGTAACATTACCAGAGAGGGCAGAGAGAGAAAGTAGCTTCTGTTCATGGCTGTGAGTAAATACGAGGTCAATCCAGCTCATCCTGAGACAATAATGTGAATGTCCTTACTGCTATTTCTTTTATAACAGTTAATCTGAAAACTGTAATTACTAAAGAGAATAGAATGCTTTGTGGGATACTTGTATGAGGTGCTCCCACTGAAAATGCTTGATATCAAAGCTGATGTAAAAGGAAGACTGATGAATGAGATTAAAAAGGAAGTAAGGAAGTGGAGGACAAGGACCGCCTGATCACAGGATGAGAAATTTACTACAATTATTGAAGAAACATCCAGAGCGACTGTATTTGATAACATCCAGCAAGTATGGAATTTTTTTTTTTTTTTTAATGACTATGGTATTTTAATACCAAGCATGTAAAAAAGGTATGTTTACATTTGTTTTTGAAATGTCTGGAACATTTCTTTGTTTTGGTCAAACGTAGCAGTGAAAGGGCTGCCTATTAGAATGATAAAAACGGTAAATCTTTACAATTCATATTTTGGGTTCTTCACATGTAATTTAATTCCTAATTGTTATTTATCTAACCCTGTACTGTAAAACATTGCCCTCAGGCAGCTTTTCTTAAGCTCCATGTACAGTAAATGTAATGTGGCATACCTCAGCCTTTTTTCCATTCCCATTCCTTAAGACTGGCTTCTTGACAGCCGCCCTTCCACTGAGACCATTTCTGATGAAATCTCAGTGAACAGCAGATCAGCTGAAGGGCCAGATGCATCTCTCAGGCCTTGTGTCAGGCTAGATTTTCTTACTATTTCTTAGGACATGACTTTTGGATGCTGTTAATCTGTAGATAGTTTTTCAGGCCAGTCCCTTCTTCTTTTGTCCTCCACTTGTTCCAGTTTCCTCAAAGTTTTTAAGAACACCCTGCACACCAAGCTCAGATATGCTCTGTGTTGGGCTAATAGCTTTGGGAAGCACCTTGTTGGTAAAAAAAGTACTATTTTAATCCTGTCAAACTGTGTTGTCTTTGTCTATTGTAGATTCAACTGAAGAAATGGGAATACACGTTCTGGTTTTGCAACAGAATGCTTGGAACAAACTGTCTAAAAATACAATTTAAAATTGCAAAATTTTCTGTCGTGTAGACACAACACTGGTTTATGCCTTGATTTAGGTGCTCGCTCGAAGGTCAGTGTTAGGTGGCTTAACAAACAAAAACAAAACTAAAAACATTCCTCTGAAAATGTTCAGGTACAGGGACTGTATTGAAAATGAGTGAAAAAGCATTTATTGTCCAAAGAAACACTTTGAAAGACCTTAAAAAGCCTGGAGAACTATTGCCCTGTACAGTTTTTAAGTACATATACAGTTATCATGAATGTCATGGCAATTTGTGTCTTAATAATTTCTTTGAATTGTTCTTTATTCAGGGTGGAGTAATTGTACGGCACACGTCTTTAATGACTTTTAAAAAATTTCTATTTCTCCCATATTGGCTTCTCTTCATTGGCTCCCTGTTAAATCCAGAATCAAATTTTAAATCCTTCTCCTCACATACAAGTTCTTGAATAATCAGGCCCCATCTTATCTTAAAGACCTCATTGTACCATATTACCCCAGTAGAGCACTTTGCTCTCAGACCACTGGCTTACTTACTTTGAAGTGTTCTTTGGAAACCTTCAGCTTTCAGGCTCCTTCTGTGGAACCAGCTCCCAGTCTGGATTAGAGACAGACACCTTCTCTATTTTTAAGATTAGGCTTAAAACTTTCCTTTTTGATAAAGCTTATAGTTAGGGCTGGATCATGTGACCCTGAACCCTCCCTTAGTTACCCTGCATTTTAATACATGGTGCCGAAGGTTCTACAGTCTCTTAACTTCTCATTAGTGATCATGATTGACTACAACTCTCTTTGCAGCATAAAAAGAATCTGTTTGACAGCGCTCATTAGATTGAGCAATACTTAGGGCGATGTGGGGGTCCGGGGGGCTCGGTGTGGTGGGGTGCCCGGGCTGGGGGCACAGGCTGGGACTCGAGCCTGCGCTGCCAGCTTTTTAGCTCGTGGCATGTATGTGGTCGCCTGCTCTAACACTGAGCCACCCTGGTGCCCCAACAAGTATATTTTTTGTTGTCTCATATGACTGTTTGACTAAATAAAGGTTATAATGATGAAAGCTTAGCAGTAAACCTGAGAATGCTTATCACATTTCACGTGACACAGACTCAGCATCATGTTCTAGCTGCAAAAATTATTTTCTGAGTGGAGAACATGCTGTTCAATTTCCTTCTGTTTGCACAGGACTGTCTTATATAAATTAGTGCACTATGTTAACTTAGATGAATAGTCAGTTAAGACTTTTCAAAATGAAATGATGCTAAAAATAGAACATTTTACCTTTATCGAGTATTTGTAACTTACAAACTTGTTTCTCTTTGTGGTTTTAATAGTGCCATTGTACTTATAGTGGCCATGCCACTATAAAATTAGCTCAGGAAGACCCTAGCTTTATTAGAAATATACCTGCATTATTGATCTCTTAGGATCTGTTTTCAAATCAGACATAACTAAGTGCAAATTAGTGCTTTACTGAAAAAAAGATACATCAAAACATGTCCTGACACACAAATGAACCACAGCTGTAACACTCTGTCTCCAAAAGCTCCCACAGCCATTTGCTAGATGTTCTTGTGGACTTTAAGATGAATTTTCAGGTTGGATTTTTGAGAAAATGTCTTGTGACAAGTTACACACTTATGAGGCTTCTCTCCTGTGTGTGTAGACATGTGTTTCTTCAGTCCTGAACAACTGCTGAACATTTTGTCGCACTGCGAGCAAGGGTAGGGTCTCTCCCCTGTGCGGGACCTGCGATGTTGCGTCAGGCTGGCAGCTGAAGGGAAACGTTTTTTGCAGAATTCACACGAATACGGCCGTTCCCCTGTGTGATAGTGCGAATGCACCAGCAAGGGTCCAGAACTACAGAAGGACATACCGCATGTGCTGCACAGGTACGGCTTCTCTTGCCTATGCATCCTGAGGTGGACGGTGAGCGGATAATTCTGTGTGAATTTTCTGTTACAAATAGGACAGATGTAGGGGCGCTCACCAGTGTGAATGCGCACGTGAGACTTCAAGACTGATTTTGTCAGGAATCTTTTACCGCAGTGCGGACAGGGATGCGGCCTCTCTCCACTGTGACGCAGAAGATGAACTTCACGTGAAGAGTGGGTATTAAATCTCTTATTGCAAAGATGGCAAGGAATGGGTGGGACTCCAGGATTGGTGTGAACAACAACATGATATTTAAGGTCTTTACGGTGCCTATATGCCTTGCTGCAACAAGTACATTTGAATGGCTTAACTGAAGAGCGAGCCAAACAATGGTATTTTAGTCCAGCTTGAGATGGAAAAGTCTTGCCACACTCCGGGCAGATGTTTTTATTGGTGTTCTCGCTGAATGGAGCAGGAGCATCAGCTGTGCCCACTGTGCAAGACTGGATCGTGCTCTTTTCAGCTGACTCGATTCTACTGAGATCCAGATGTTCTTCTATTCCTTCCATTGAGCTCTCTGAGCATCGGGATGACTGGAATGTCACTTCACCAGCTGTCTCTGTGAACAAAAGAAAGAAGACTTAGTCTAATACTCAGTATAAATTTCATGCCTGAATCCCACTTGGGAAAGCCAATCATTAAAACAATTTATCTACTGCGGTGAAAATTATCAAATGAAAAACATTATTGGGTAGAAGAACATAAAATGCTTACCACCAGTGCCTTCAGAACGTGGAGAACAGCTCAGCGGTGAGAGCTCATACTCCACTTGCTGAGAGTTTGGATTAGTTTCAACCCAACTGTCATCGGTCTCTTCACCATCATCGCAAAGTATTTCAATACTACAGCCATTTTCTTGCTGTGTTGCCTGGTTTTCTGACATGTCTTGTGATATCTCAATGTTCTGTTGGTCATCCACACCTCCCACTTGTATTCTTTGATAGAGGTGATCTCCAGAGGTCACTGAGGTTTGCTGAGATGCAAGCACAGATAGGATAGTGTCTGATGTGAAGGTGAAGGTACCTGGATAATAGAAAATGTTCATTTTAATGAAAAGGTGAATTTTGTTAAAAATGACCTATTATGCTCCTTTCCAGCCATGTTTAATATATGAGTATATCCCAGGGCAAGCAGAATCCATCTCCTTTAAAAAAACCAAACCAAAACAAAAAAAACAAAAAACTAGTGTTCTTGTTATTGTTGAGCTAAATACTAATTATAAAATTTTTTTTCCCTCAAAAATACTAAATGTAAACAATTTTTTTACTTTTGGATAGTGTCTGCTGCTCCTTTTGATGCTGCAAAAGTCTATTCAGATCTTCTAGATTAGGGACAAACTCCTCAAATTTGCAGTCCAGGGGATCAAAGTCAAACATGGAGGATACCTGGAAAAGAAGAGAATTTGTTTAAGTCTGAAAGCTCCTGTTTCTTCTTCCAAGATTGTTCTTTAACAATTAAATGTACTAGGAGACATGCAGGTTGAAGAAATGAACATGTGGCGCTATTTATCTGTTGTGCATTTGTCTTTACCCCACTACATACATTAGAAAAACTTGGCACTGGGAAGAACTCTTCCAGTCGGTAAAAGAACTCCCACACCAGGATCTGCAGTGCTGTATCAAAACGAGCTCCATACTGGATTGGGAAGACCTCCTTTAGAAAAGTAGAAAATATCACATTATCTCATGGTACACTGAAGATCACTTGTATTATAAACAATTCTACATAATTTACTAACGTCTTTAACTTTTGAAAGCCTTAACTCACCTTGAAGAAATGTTCTTTTATCGCCTGATCTCTAAATAATGTCTGAACAAGATCCACGAATGCTGACTTTTAAATCTCCACCTCACCATCTAGGTCCTGTCACAAAGCCAAGGAGAAACGCATTTACGTGCAATAAAGATGATGAATTTCTGCATCTAAATCTGACAGTAATAACATTTTTGCATAGTAAAAACATCTCAAATGAAGACATTTTATTGCATTGTTTCTTACCTCTTCATCCATGTGGTTTGTTGTCCTCTGCTGGAAACTGTCAAGAAGATGCTCATATGTTTTAAAGTCACCCTCATTCATCTTTAACAGTTCAAGAATGAGCTGAAAAACATAAATTGGTACATTTATACTTGAGACTTTAATAGTGTAAAAAAATTAAATACAAAAAAGGAGGTTCTGATTTTCCGTTTTAATTAATTTTCAATTAATTGCCCAGCCCTGCTCCAAAAACACAAAGCTTACTAACAAAGCTGCTTTAGGCTCACTTTGAAGAATTAAGTCATTCAGGCATTTTCATGGTTGAACAAATGAATAAAATACAATTTATAAGAAACTAGTGGGAATGTGTTCTTGTTCATTCTGACCAAATCTTCTCTTCTCGCTCTCGGCAGAAGTAGACGCCTTTTTTTTTTTCTCTTCCAACCCATACCTTATCTGCCCTGCTTTGCTGTGCTTTAAGAGCCTCTCTCTACACATCGCCTGAACTGGAAATTAGAACTATGGATTTGGTCAGCTGGTCTCTCAATGCTATTGATCAGATTTTCTCCACGAGGAGACCGAGGGAAGGAGAACACTTCTGTCCCACTGGGACATCTCCGGCTGGCTACATCATGGATTCCTGGGGTGACTGGAAGATGATGCTTGACGTCCCTGTCCATCAAGGACGTAGAAGACCGGATGATTGGAGACGCCACTGAGAGGCCCAGAGACTGAAGGCTGTCGGAAATTAAACAGTGACAGCCTGTACCAAAACAACTTGTATTATCTGGAATTTTGGCTCCCTATCCGGCCTTGATTCAGCCGGTATCTCATCTTCTCCGGGATGTGTGTAAACAGATGCTCCATCCCCCAGCGCACCATCCCGTCTCTTTGTGACCTGTGTGAACTGGTATCCTGGCGACCAAGGCTGACTATTCCACCTTATCATGAACATTATCATGAACTGCTAGCCGAGGGGGAGCTGGCTGCCTCCACAGTATCCTTCTCACTCGCCTCCGCCGGCACACCCCTCCCCTCCCCACCTTGTGATTCCATGCAGTTTTGTGTGCACACTGTGCTATGCAAGGTTTTTTTTTTTTAAACCTCATATATTGCCTGTACAGGGCAAAGTATGAGATGCTTTTTTTTTCTCCTCCTACTTACCCATTGTATTCGCTATGTTTCCATATTCTTTTAAAATGGCAGTGCCTTTGATGGCTGTGGCTGGAGACACTTATCTCCCCTCTGTTTTGATTTGACTGTCCTCTTGGATGCGTGTTCTGGAACGTAATCTCATTGTGTATCTTGATGTATAATGACAATAAATTCTTTTGATTGATTGATTTGATACTATGAAAATTTAACCCAAACAATTACAGATTCTGCTCAAACATACAGGAACAGAAAGTCTTGAGAGAGAGAAAGAGAGGGGAAAAAAAAACAACAACAAAAAAAAAAACAGCAAAGGTTACACACAAAAAGTTCTAATAGTTGCAATCACTCACCCGGGCCCTCAGTCCAAGGATCAGCTGAGTCTTCTGTTTGTAGCCCAGAAGATCTGGGACCATCTCTGTCACCAGTGAGATGAATCCTGCCAGTTTTTCGTACTGCTCTACATTTCTCTCCTGTGCAACCTGCCACATACAGGCCGACATCAGCCTGAGAGGTGGAACCAGGAGGTTCAGGGAGGACAGAGGAAGACGAGACTCTGAGAAGTGCAAAGCAGCGACACTCAGAATGTCTCCGAATTTCACCACATAGTGGCACAGATTTGTAGCACCTTCTTCCAACATGTTAAACTGCACAGTAAATGTGGTTAGAGCTTCCATTAACCTCGCACACAGGTGTGGAGAGAGATTTCAGCTGAGATAGAAGATGTAAGATAAATTTATGAAGCAATAACAATTACATTTTTTCTTATTTCTCCAATCACAACAGCAGAACCAGGAATGTTGGAGTTCATTAATACTACTGTTCAATTAACTAAACCCTGAGACCTGTGTATTTGTACCCATCCCGAGCCATCAAAGGCAAGTCTCGCCTCTCTCTCTGATCTTCTTTGCTGTTCTTAATCTCCTGGAGTTGGTTTTGAATAAAATCCTCAGTGGGTGTAGAGGGGGATTTTTTCATGGGAGTTGTGGATGCTGAGGAGGATGGACTGAGTGGTGATGGCGACCCTTCTGTAGGTGGTGGTGCTGAAGTCACCAGTGGTGGTAAAATAGAGTAGTGCTGTGAATCACTGATATAAACAGTTTCCTGGAGCAGGGAGACTGTATCGCTGCCATCTTCTGCCTGCAACAAATAAGACCTCATTATAGCTTTGTGTATATTTACATTTGATCTAAAAGAAAATGTTCTTCAAAGGATGTACACCCACCAGATAAACACAACTGTGATATAAAACACAGAGGACTACGCAAAAATCTTAACCCCTGGTTTTTTTTTATATTTTACTTCCAGGAGTCAGATGTTTCTTGTGCTATTTTAAAGTGATGTTGAGTAAAAATTCTCCAGGTTTCTGAAGGTCATTCCAAGTTTTTCTTTGGACATTGGCTGCTTTTGCACTCATTTTCAGCCAGTCTTTGTACCTGACTGTTTTCATTTATAATTTTTTTTTTTTTTGTTAAAAAAATAAACTTAACACTGATCTTTTTACACCAACAGGGTGATTCCTAATGAGCTATTGGCCAAATCATGTCCTTAAGAAATAGGAAAAAAAATCCAGGAGAGACCTGACACAGGACCTGAGAAATGCATCTGGCCCTTCAGCTGATCCATCTTCTGTTCACTGAAGGCTCATCAGAAATGGCCTCAGAGGAAGGGTGTATGTATATTTGTGTGTACGTTTGAACATTGCTCAAGATTTCTGCACAGTACAGTAACTTCAAAGGTAACTTACATTACCTTTTCTGGAAATGTGGATTTTAAGTCCCGATGCCTCACGAAGGCAGAGAGCCAGTCCAGGAAGGAATATATACGGGGGACAGAAACAAGCCTGCCTGCTGCACTGCTTCTTCTCTTCAAATGCAGCTTCTTCCTTGCCCTCACAAATTTCTCTCTTAAAGATTTCCACTTGAGCTGACAAGCACTTTCGCTTACTCCCAAATTCTGCGCAATTTCCTTCCATGAATTACTGACCTTTTCTGTGTCTTTATAGTCTCTTGAGGACAGATCATAAAGACACGAGTGACGTTGTACTTCTTCACACAATCTCTTAATGTCTATTTGGACTTTTGCAGCTTGGGTTAAGGAGAACACCTGATTTGCCAGAGTTTGCACCTGTAATGAAGACAAAAAAATAAAAATAAAAAATTACTGAGGTTTCTCACATGATGCCATATGCTTCCACTGGGCTCCTGATATTGGGAGAACGCTGGCCAACCCCTCCTTCTTTTGTCATATAAAATAAAAGGTGCGCAGGTACAAGAAGTCTACATGCCTAGGTGCTTGATTTTATACACCTGTGGCTGTGGAAGTGATTGGAACACCTCAATACAAGGATGTAGCGTAATATAAGTTAGGCATATGTAGATAAAATAGGCCTCAGCCCCAAACCATTACCATAAGAATATAGTTAAGTATATATCAATCCAATATTTATTGTTCCAGTGTATATATGATTAATTAAAAAAGAAACCCAAAGTGCGTGGTTAGTGCTCTATGCATGACTTTTTTTTAGCCAGTCACAAATATACAACAGTGGCTGTAAATGAACAAGCTTTACAGTTTTACTACCATTTACGTGCACTGCTGCCATCTCGGATTGTGAAGTTGGGATTGGTGGTGCTGCTCTGCCTTTCCAAATTAGAAGTCCAACTTGATGGGTCATTCTGGTTGAAAATTCCAACGGAGAACTCGGAAATTCCCTGGAATGCACTGTAATACTGTGCATTGACGATATACTTTCACCTGTGTGTCTAGTCGCGGACACAGTCATAGTGCATTCAGCACTTTAAGTGCTTTCTTTGCATTTTTAAGCACTAAAAACAAAACAAAATAAAAACAAGCAATGCACTGTATTACAAGTGATGTATAAATAGATCCAACTTGATAAGGTTGCAAAATAAATCTTGTTTTTCCTTGCTTCTCTGACTTTGACCTTGACCAATCAGCATCCGATCGACGCACAGAGTCATCCACGTCGAGCGACGTGCAATAGGGATCCCCTTCAGGCTTGAAGAAGCTTTGCCTTATGATGTATGTGCTACAGTATGTTGTGGCTCTGTTTTTAATGAAGCTTCTTCTGCTTTATAGTACCGTGATTGTGTCAATTTGTGTATGTACTTGCCTACGGCTAGGGCTTATCAACCAGCACAAAAAGCTCCCGTGCAGTCCTCCAAAATTCCCACTGTGCGTCGCTCGACGTGGATGACGCTTCACGTCGATGCTGATTGGTAAATGCGCCGGGTTGAACCGGAAGAAGCCACTGCCAGGGTTCACCCCAAAGAGAGCTCCATAACAATGCAACAAAAGAAGCAGTACTTGTGCAGCACATGCCTTGCTGATGCATTCGCGCAATCACACAGGGAAACGGCCGTATTCTGAAAAAACGTTTCCTTACAGCTGTCAGCCTGACGCAACATCGTAGGTCCCACACAGGGGAGAGACCCTATCCTTGCGCGCAGTGCGACAAATGTTCAGCAGTTGTTCAGGACTGAAGAAACACGTCTACACACACAGGAGAGAAGCCTAACAAGTGTGTAATATGTCACAAGACGTTTTCCCAAAAATCCAACCTGAAAATTCATCTTAAAGTCCACAAGAACATCTAGCAAATGGCCGTGGGAGCTTTTAGTGATAGAGTGTTACAGCTGTGGTTCATTTGTATGTTTTGATGCAACTTTTTTTTCCAGTAAAGCACTAATTTGCATTTAGGTATATCGTGTAATACAATGTGGATTTTTTACCAATGCACCAAAAGCATGAATTGATTTGGTACTCTATTATCACACATTACTGTTAATGGATGTTCTGTGTGACCCAAATAAAGCTGTGTATGAATGAAGATTTCTGCTGTTACAAATTTAGCTGGCCATACTTACACATTTGCAGTGCAAAAAAAAATGATTGAACACATGGCTGAGAACGAGAAATCCTTAAAAAGAAGCACACGGTGAAGCAGGTATATTTCTAATAAAGCGAGAAACTTATTGAGATAAATTTATAGTGGTATGTCCATTGTAACTAAAGCACATCCAAACAACATAGAGAAACAAGAAGCTTGTAAGTTACAAATAATAAAGGTAAAAATTTCAATTCTTTTGCCATAATTTCATTTTGAAAAACCTTAGCTGACTATTCATCTAAGTTAACAGTGCAATGCTTTATACCAAAAAGTAATGTAATTAACTGTGGGCTGTTTTTTTTGGTTATAAAACAAATATAAATGAGAAAAAAGAAAATGACAATCCTGTGCAGATAAAAGGGAATTGCTTTAAAACCATGGCACACAAGTGAGCTGACTGAAGTGGCCATGTTGTAATTCAAAGACATGATGGGGATACTTATACACTGTCCTGTGGCACAAACACCTGATGATGGTGTCACTGTATAAACTAAAACATAAATGCATTAGAAAGATTAAAGATTTGTTTGGGGCTTATTGAAGAAAGCTTAGTTTTCGGCTTCTGTTTCTGCTAGCCTCTGCTGTGATGTCTGGTCTGTCATTTTCTGCATGAAAGTCTCCTCTTCATTAAGACTGTTCTTCATGCACCAGGCAGGCACCATCCTGTACACAATAACAGATAAACAAACCCCACTTTATGCTAATGATGATACAGTGGATGAAAAGCAAAACAGCAGCAGTCCAGACAAATCTGCACCATCAAATTCAGCTGCAGGACTGCAGGCCACTGACTTCCTCTACTGTGAGTAGAAGCTGATGTGATTTAAAGGGCTAGGTCATCCGAATGAGCAAAACTGACTATACTGGATGCTGGCAGGCTTCAAATATTTGCATTATCACCTTGGACAGCCCACAGTGTTGTTTTTTAATTTTTAATTTTTAAGAAATTCTGTAAGCTGTAATAAAATGTTGATAAGTAGTTATATAAATAAATCCATGGAGGCAAAGGGAGAAACTGCAAATTCCACACAGAAAGGCCCATCCATCCATCCATCCATCCATCCATCCATCCAAGCTGCACAGTTGTTATTACTGTATCTTCTACAGCAGCCTCTTCACATGTACGGCTTTTACCACCAGAGGGTGACACATACCTTGTTATATCACAGCTGAACATGGACAAAAACACAGATAAAGGGGCCTATAAGAAATTCACTTCCCTTATGGCATTCCTCCCAGGAAACAGAACTCAATCATTTTTAACAGACACTCATAAATTTCAATGAGTTTTTAATTAGGAGGAGCCCAGAGTAATTGTCTCTCAGGCAGTTTTAACAGGAGGAAGATCATGCTGACAGATTGACAGAGTCTGCGTGGCAGATTGCTGCAAATCACCTAATTATGAAAAGAAGTCAAACTTTCAGCTTTTGATGATGATTATTTTGGCTTTATTGGATAATTTCACCATCAACAGCGAAAGGAAAAGCTGCAGAGTGTCTGCATTAGAGGATTATGTGTGAGGAACGTCTCAGATGCATCTTCAGGGCACTGTAAATTAGTTTTCTTGCCTTTTGTTGAGTCATTTGTTTCAAATAAGCACAGTTATATACCTATATATTTTTAAAACTGAGAAATTTCTATTTTTTTTAATGCTGCTTGCATATTATTAAGACACCCCCCCCCCCTCGTGCCCCCCAAAAGGCATGATTAAAATCATGAAAACCCTCACTGAATTTTTCCATAATTAAGCTGAATTTACTGCTGAGAAGTTTTTGAAATGGCATCTGTGAAAAATCCAGAATCTATAAATATGCAAATATTTTTCATTACAGAAAATGTAATTCTTGGATACTGAAATAGCCACATTCCCAGTTCTGTGTTATTTGGATTTCAGTTTTCCAAGTCGTCCATCAAAGCAGAATGGGTCCAAACTGGTTGTGAAAAATGGTACTCACAGATATATTGTCATGGTCCCAGGTCTGCAACCCTTTGTTTCTTAGTTTAATGAGCTTTTGTAGTGAGTTTATTAGCCTTTGTGATCACTCTTGCATTTTGTTATATTGTTTCATCTGTTTCCCTTGTGTATTGTTAAGTTCCCAGTTGCTTTAGACTTTAGTTCTCCCTGTCTTTTCCCCTCAGTGTCCCCCCCTTTGGTGTGAAGTCGCTTGCGTCTGTTTCCCCATGTGGTGTCAAGTTTGTGTTTGTTTCCCTGTCGTCTCACTTCCTGTTTTATTTTGCCATCCCCTGTCCCCTGTCCCTGTCCTTTGTGTTTTGCTTTACTTCTCTGAGTCTCATTAGTGTCATTTTGTTTACCTGTTCTGCCCCAGCTGTTTCCACTCTCCCCTCGTCCCCTCTAAGTATTTATTGTCTCAGTCTTCCCCTTCTCATTTGTTGGATTCTTGTTGTCCTTGTGGCCGTGTCCTGTTCTTTTGTTCCTGATGTTCCTAGTTAGTTGTCCCAGTTTAGTTTTGCTTAGTCTTGTAACCTGCCTTTTGTTGACTTTCTTATCAGCCATAATAAAGGCTCGTTTTTGTCCTGCATTTGGATCCTCACCTTTTACACGCCACGCAGTCAGTTCACTCACGCCGTGACATAAATACTGATTTTAGGTGAGCTGAATTTAAAAAAGGGAAACAAAGTTGTTTAAAAAAAAAAATTTATACAGTAATACTCACTCAACAAAGAGAAGACACCACATATTTTTCTGTGGATTTGGACATTAATTGGGGTATTTGAAAAGTAGAATAGGAGGCAGAGCCTTCAGCTTTCAGGCTCCTCTTCTATGGAACCAGCTCCCAGTTTAGCTTCAGGAGCTCGACACCCGCTCCACTTTTAAGTTAGGCTTAATATGTTCCTGTTTGATCAAGCTTATAGTTAGAGCTGGACCAGGTGACTCTGAACCCTTCCTTAGTTACACTATAGGCACCAAGAGGTGAAGCACTGAGTATTTTTTTTCTCTTCACTCACCTGGCGCTCAAATATTTAGGGATGTCATGATCCTGGGTCTTTGAACCAGAATTTTGGTTTTTTTTTTGTGGACTTTGCAATTTGAGCTATTTAGTTATTCTGTGAGTCTCTTGGTTCGCCAGGTGTTTTATTATTTCTTGCATATTTTCCTGTTAAGTATATGGTCCTTGTACTTTAGTCCTTCATGTGTCTTGTCCCCTGTGTTAAGTTCATTCATGTGTCTGGTTTTCCCTGATTATCACTTCCTGTGTTATTTAATGAATTGTTGTTCCTTTTGCTGTGTTTTTCATTTTGCTTGTGTATATTTTATATATATATATATATATATATATATATATATATATATATATATATATATACTTCTACCTACGATTTTTTTTTTTTTTTGTGTGTTTTCCCCTTGTCATCTGAGTCACCTCTCTTGGTGGTACACTCTTTAGTTCCATACTTTCTAGTGTTTCCCAATACTTTGGATGATTTGGTCCTGTGAATTTTTTTCCTGGTTTTTATCCCGCAAGCAAGTCCGGCAAATAAAGCTGCCTTTCTGAGTTCATGTCTGTCTCCAGTGTCTGCATTCGGGTTCACATCCTGCCTGCCACACTGCCTTACTATGACTAGGAATACCCATTTTTGTATTAGGTATCTTGTGTTTTCTTGCTTCCTTGTGTTTGATTGTTAAATATTTATTTTTGCTTCCATGACCGAACTCCCCTTTCAAGCCTGGTAACAATGATAAAATAAAATCTGAAATATTGTACATACAGTTATGAAATTGTTACACATGAGCAGCAGTGTGATGTAAATATAATAATCATGTAGTCCTGAGATTATAATGATGATGCGATTATAATGACAGTAAAAGGCTTGAGTGTTTCTGAGAGTTCAGTAGAGTGATGGCTCTTGGGAAGAAGCTGTTTTTCAGCCTGAAGGTGAAGTCTGTGAAGGCCCTGTAGCATCTTCCAGATGGCAGCAGTGAGAAGAGCTGATGAGAGAGGTGAGTTCCAGCTTTCTTTAGGGAGCAAGTGTGTTCTGAAGATGTCATCCAGCGTGGGGAGCGGGAGTCCGATGATTTTCCGTGATGTGTTTATGAATCTCTGGACACTTTTCCTTTCAGCCTCTGTGCTGTAATGTTGAAGGCTAGAGCACTTTCAGTGGCACAGCGATGAAAGGCCTCGAGCAGCTCAGCGAACAGATTGGTCTTCTTAAATGCTCTTAGTTAACAGAGCTGCTGTTGAGCCTTCTTTATCAGAACAGTGGAGTTGGCTGTTCATGTGAGGTCCTCTGATATCTGGGTCCTCAAAAAACTTACTGAAGACCCTCTCCACTTCCTTTCTTTTGATAATTAGTGGAGAGAGGACCCCTCCATCCATTTTTTTTTTTACAGAGCTACAGTTTATCTTTTAAATTTCAGAAAAACAAAAGCAAAACTAGACTTCTGTCATTTTGATCCAAAACCACACGGGGAACTTGAGCCAAGCATTTTAAGTGTTAGTCATTTTGATATGAATGTGAATTCGATGAAAAGCTTTAGTGATTACAGCTTTTGTATGACCAGTACAGACTGTATACAAAAGATAGACTCTCCATGTTTGAAACTTGAAACCAGTGCAGAACCTGCATTCCTTCTAATGGCCGTAAGGGGGAGACATCCTTGGTTTCAAGAGCAACAGTACATGAATCTATAAATGCTTTCACAATGAATTAAACAGTTTAGGTCACATGGGCCTAGAGAACCACCAGTAGCTAGGGAAAAGTGAGTATCCTCAACTAGTTGTGAGTGGTTGCTGGGCATCAATGTTAAATCAGTTGCTAGAGATTGGTCAGTGACCCCATAGTAAACACTGCTTGCTAGGGAAAAATGTGTATTCTCCAGCTGGTTTGGCGGAGAAAGTTGTTTGTTGTTGACTATATGGTATTACCATATTCACCCCTACTTTTTATCGAAGATGCAGATTGTCTACAAATACTAGCCAGCTACCCACTAAGCAGTTGTGATACGAGTGCGACACAAATGTGCTGAAACATGTTACTGTAGGCCTCAGTGTTAGGACTAGCTTGTTCTTGTCTTTATGCTAGAAGCTAACTGGCTTCTGGCTCCAGCTGCATACTAGTATCAACCTTTGGATGATAAACTAGGCCTTCAAGAATATTACTAAAACAAGATAACCTTGGACTGAAAAAATATGGATAATAGGCTGCCAAGTACATTTGCTTGACTGAATTGCTGCTAATACAGCAGGGAGATGAATAACATTGAGGTGCACTAAAGCAGACAGTGTAATAACAGTAATCACTTTGTGGGGTTCAATTACAGCAGTAAAACAAAGGTCACTGACATCTCTTTTCAGGACGTCTCATGGATATTAGGAAGTATTTACTGATGGTAGATAATTTAGTGAGATAACCCTGAAGGACTGTAGCTGGTGGCTGTGCAGGGACATCCAGAGGTATTTTGTATGTGTGTGAGCACATGAGCTTTGACTTGGCAGGAGACACTGGACAGGTGGATGCTCAGCCAGCCAAAGTCCCATTACTTGCTCAGGGGGCAGCAAGTGTGTATGTCCCTGAGTGTGTGTGTGCGTGCATGCATGTGGTAATTACTTTTTCTCTATATGTGTGCCTGTTTGTGTGTGTGTGTGTGTGTGTGTGTATGTGTGCAGACAGGGTGATTAGAGATGGGTGGCGGGTGGAGGGCTTGTCAGAAGTTATCTTCCCATCTCATCTCATCATAGGCAGTCTGGCGGATTCCCTCGATGGCTCAACAGCCCGGTGCCGCAGTGCTGCTGTCAATCGGGCCGTCAACGCCTGCAGAAATCGATGCCAATCTCCCTCGGTTTCTATTTTTAACTGAGGCTTAGCACCCAGGCCTTTGATAAGGATGCTGCCTTCTTTTGGCTCTCCTCCTCACCTCGGATGAGCAGCCCCACTTCCGACCTCCTTCTCCTGCCCCCACTGATGAGGGGTGATAAGAGACAGACAAGATAGAGCGAAATGCACACACTGACCTGACACGCTGAAAGAGGCTTTCATGATGGAGAAAATTATTATTGTTAGCCCAGGTATTGGTAATCAGGCTGTAATAATGCAATGTGTGGCAGAGACATGATTGCATTTAAAATCGTCACCTTTATCTTCTAAAGTTAGCTACAAGTAGTACTGATGCATCTGCTACAACCTTAAAATATATATATTTTTATAATCTTTTATTGACAAAAATACAGGAAAGGTTTGAAACTTGATTAAAATTATACCTCATATATAGATTAATCAGCCTAAGTGCAACAATAAAAAGTAAAATGATTTTTAAGGTAAAATTAAAGAGCTCCAGCTTTTTGATTAAGTGGTATTAGATATATTCTGTTTCAGACAAAGAAAAGTCTAAAAAACTCCATCTGTTGATATGAGTCATGCAATATGATGGAAAGCTCCAGAACATATTGTATGGATCTTGAACAGGGTCTGCTTTACTGAACAGTTGGGCGATGCATTATGCTACATGAGTTCACACTTCCTTGAGTTTTCAGGATCAGATCTTTGCTATTTGGTGCTGATATGGTGGCTTCCAGCTGGCGCTGGGGTGGCTTGCAGCAGAGTGTGAAGCAGCGATGATGTGAATTAGCACCTCCATGTCTGAGGCCACGGTTCTCAGGCAGAAAAGGGTGGAGTGCCTGCTCTGGGAGTTTGACAGGAGGTGAAGAGAGAGCTGAGCGTAAAGGGGAAAGCTGTTGATTCACTGGTCAAGCTATGTTCCTACACTCAGCTATGGTCAACGGGCTCTTAGCATAGTGACTGAAACAATAATGTTGCAAACACATGCAATACATGCAACCTTCAGAGCTTCCTCTCATAAGTGTCTGGGGTCAGCCCTTTAGATGGGGCGAGAAGCTCAGTCATTTGGGAGGAGCACTGAAAAGAGCCAGTTATGACTGACTAGGAAGCCTCTTGGATACCTCCGAGGTGAAGTGTATGTTTCATGCATTTCTTACTTGGAGGAGACCCTAGGCAGAACCAGGACATGCTTGAGAGATTATGTTTCTTAGCTGGCTTGGAATACTTCGATTGCACCCCCCCCCCCCCCCCCCCCCCCCCCCCACCACCACCACCACCACCACCACCACCAGAAGAAATGAAGATAAATACACAGCGAAATGATAAATAAAATGGAAGCTGTTTCCTTCAGGGTGACCATAACCCCATCCACTGATTTCAGGAAAGATTCCCAGATAGTCATAACAGGCAACTGCCTCAGGGCCTCAGACTTTATACCATAACACTTAACGAACATCTCTTGTGGCCCTGTCTTGTAGAAGTGACCTAGTTTTAATATTATTATCTTTCATTAAATACCACTAACTTTACCTCCAGTAAACCTAGGAAGAAGCTGTAATGGGAGATGTGGCCCTGGTAAATCGATACAGCTATGTATTCAATTGGAAGTGGAGGTAGAAGCAGGACATTTTTGACCGCCAACAATAAAACAATGATTATAAATTTTTAAATTTTATTGTCTTTAAGGCTGGAAAAAACTGACATATATATTGATTCTGTTTCTCTTGCTTCCACTAGTCTGGTGTCATTTGTGTTTGCAACTTATATATATATAACCCACAACCATGCACTTCTTGAATAGCTGATATTTTTGACTTTCACACTCTACTGTTAGTTCGCACTAGATTATTTTTCAGTTTTACTTTAATTTAAGTAATCCCATCCCAGAGAGCAGACACATTTAGTCTAATCTGGGCTTCTTTTGACGCTTACAGCTTGGTTATGGATCTGGCAAATGTTTTGTGGGCCAGATGGTGTCCAGATGTCACCACACCTGACATCTGGCTCATATAAGGTGGACCTGTGTCTGAATTGAAGCACCAGACTCACCCTGAGTTGCTGCCATCAGTCAAGGCCAAATGCTGTCCATAGAAACTGCAGATGTGGGCTATGTACTGTATGGGCCAAATGTTCTGGGTTGTACCAACTTCCTGCTTGTTGCAGTCTTTGAGCTGATTTATGACAAATATCAAAGGCAAAAATCATGTTCTCAAAATGATCTAAATAAATATGAAACCATTTATATTATGCAGCCATTATTTCTGGTGCTTTTGACTGGTCATAGCGAGAGAGGCACAACAACACTTTGGATCAAAGGTGGTCTCTACTACCATTATCGAAACAGGAAGAATCCTGTTTTATTCCTCCATAAAGTTTGAGCGACTTGTGGAATCTATGCCAACAAGGACCGAAACTGTGGAGGCGTTTGATGTTGATTTTTTTTTTCTTTACTACACTATATATCTATCTATACACAGGAGTAGTATACCCAAGTGTCAGCCGCTCAAAACTCTGATTAAGAACAGAACAAGACAGAATGTACCACCTGTCTATTGTTTCTCCTCCTCCTACACTCAAACTTGTGTATGTTTTGTAGCCGGCTGGGGATCTCCCCTCCTCTGTGGACTTGGAGGTACTTTGTCACAGCTCATCGTAGGAACTCCTGGAAAATTAATTCCCCCCTCAAGAGTTTGACTTCAGATGTTGCACATTAATAATCACTATTGCCTTGCAAGTTTCTACGTCAACAGCAATCATGTGCTGACAAGAGGGAAGTTGTGCTGGGAGTTGTTGGAAATGTATCACACATTAATCGTATCTGGCACAATGGTAATGCTGAGGAGTGAAAAGTGTTCGCGGTTTTTGAATCAATATCTCGCATTAATTCCGAGGACTGGTTTCAGAAGCGGAGGATGTTGTTGCTTTGATGATATCTAGAGTTTCTCTACACTTCATCTTACTAATTTGGCCATAACTTATGATTATGTTGAGATCCCTTTCATGGTTTTAATTAGAACAAAAATACAACATGCACCTAATTAGTGCGAGTTGTGTTAGATGTTTTAAAAGCCTCTTTCGCTTTGATGCAGAAACAGCAGCAGCAGCAGCAGCAGTGAGTAGGCAGCGTGGCTTGCCGGTTTGACAGAGCGTTATGTAACTAAGAGGTCGCAGGTTTGACCCTGGCCACTGCAAGTGTTCACGAACAGCTGTGCGCTTTTGCATTGTGCCCTTGAGCAAAGTAACCCTGACTCTCCTGAAGTTATGTTAAAAAAGAAACACAGAAATGCAATATTTAATGTTCTGTTTTCAATGTAAAGCAGAAATGAACTGAACTTAAAGCTCCACTTATCCATTTTTTTTTTTGTGCATGTCTATTTTGCTCTGAAGTTGTTGGCAAAACTCTATTCAAACATTTTCCCTCTAATTGGGTGTTTTTGTGGATGCAGGATTAATCAGCCGCAGGGTATTTAATGTTGTTTGGGCAGCTGAGAGGTAATACAGCCAAGCCATTAACATATCATTAAACAGTCCTAAGCACTGTAATTGCAGCCAGAAAGCTGACGCTACACTCTCATTAAGTGGACTCTAAGAGGAGACGTCTCGTTGTGATGGGTTTTAGTGAGATGTTGGGGAAAAAAAAATCTGTGTAACTCAGCACGCTGTTGTCACAATGAGAAGTCCAGCGAGCAAAGATGTTTCCAAAATGGCATGCAGACTGATGAAAGGCACCCAACTTTAATTATTCAGCTGCTACGAACAGGTTTTTAGCCATTTTAGCTGCATGACTCCATGTACTGCAATGCTGGTCATCTGGTCAGTTTATCACTTGAATCCAGTAGAAACAGCTCAACAAAACTGTCAGTGCTTCCAAAAAAGATGAACCCCACTGACTGACAATCCACTAGTCACATGATAGCATGTCTAGGCAGCTGAACCATCAAACCACCATGAAATAAAATAGAATACTAAAAGGACTACCTAGAGAAGGTAGCCTGTCATATTTCCGGACCTTTGGTCCAGTGTTCTGAGTTTATTGTAGGTGTTGCAGTTTTGTATTTTTCCTTTGTGTTTCAGGTTGTGAGTATTTAGGTTCTGTTAGTGTTTTGTGGGGTTTCCTCAGTGTGTTATGTTTCTGTTTCCCTGTTTACACAGTTCTTGTCTTATTTTGGTAGTGCCTTGTTTCATTTGTATTGTGTTCAGTTTTGCTTCCTGTGCGGTTCCCTCCCAGCCGTTTTCATTTATCCCTGTCCTTTGTCACCCTCGTCCCCTCATGGTGGTGTATTTGTCTGGTCCTTGTTTTTGTCTGAAGATCCTTAGTTCTGGTTTATCTGCCTAGTTCTGCTCCCTGAAGGGTTTAACATGTTGCCTGCAAACCTCGGCAATAAAGCCACTTCCTTCATTTTGGGTCCTAACTCTGCCTGCCACACCACTCGTCTTTACAGCCAACTTTGATGATCCACTCCACTCCAGTCCAGTCTTGCTGGTGTTCATGAAACATTGGTGGAAAAGCACTCTTTTTTGTTCATGGACACAAATTGCTTCATTTTTTTTTTCATATCAATGAGCTTGACTTAGTAAGTAATGTATTCCAATAGGAAATATACAGTATTTTGTTTGTAGAGAAAAAGGGGAGATGTGACCAAGGCAACCAGGAAAACAAAGCTATAAAATACGTGGCTACCTAACCATGACCCAGCAACATTTTTTAATTAATAACATAATTTAAAATGATGTGTATGAGTCAAACTTGGGTCTATGCTGTGAAAGTTATTACACACTCTACCATTATCATCCCCCTCACCCTCCGTCATTTCTCAAAACTATCATGCCTCTGACCACACTGAGTACTAAAGTCTTCCACACTGAAGACAACAATTAAACTGTCATCACCAAACAATGCCACAACACATGCATATAACATCAATGCCAGACAAAAGGCAACTGCTGCATGTATCAGTGGTCTGGCAATTGGCAATGGTCTGGTATCCTCCTCCTGTTGGCTGAAAATTGAGAGCTGGTCCTTTCTACTATGTGGCCACTATTGACACTGAAGAGTGTGCTGTATTTCACACTCAACCTTTAAACTATAATGGCCAACACTGTGTTGGATACTTGTAGCCAGGGTTAAAGCGAGATCAAGCTGCACAGAAACATTTTGGATTTGGTGATATTTGTTGAGCAATGTGAAACATTTGAAATTACCTGCCAATTAGAAAACCATTACCGCCATTTATGCTCGCTAATCTTCTATAGTGCTAAGCCAGAAGCATAATTTAGATGTTGAAGTTCTGCAACTACAACTTTATGACATCTGCAGCATGGACGCCTCACGCTGATGAGAAGGAAAAAAAGGATGTGTTGAGGGTATAAGTGGGCTGTAGAATGACATTATTTTAGTAGTACTTGGCAAGTATCTCCATGCCTTTAACTGAAGCAATATCAAGCGTGCAGCAGAGGAAAAATGAACTCTTGGCATATTATGTATTAAATTAACATTTTAGATTTGATTACTCATTAATTGAGGTGTTGGAACTGTGTTCTGGATTGTTCCAGTCCCCTGTAATCCATGCTCATAGCAAACAAGTAGCTATATTGTCAATTTGAATGCACTTATGCCCTAAAAATGGCACGTGTAAAGTTTTTACAAAATAAATTTCTATTATATTGATTTTTTTCTTATGTAGCTGTCACATTTTGAAAACTGTGGATACCTCAGAGAGCGGCAGGCAGTGCAACACTTGCTCTTTTCATGAAAACTCTAACAATCTGCTGAATGTGAATCTCCTCAGAACTCCTCCCTCACTGAGTTCACCTGCTAAATCCACTGAGCTTCATGACAGATGTGTCAGTGAACATGAGGAGACATGTTATATGAGGATTTAAAGCCAATAAACAAAAAAAAAGATTTATGCAAAAGTTTATTCAATTTTAAATTCAGATGGGTTTGATTCATAATCCATTTTATTCTCGGATATAACTTTATGACAAAATGTCACATTTTGTCCCTGTGCTAAAACTGTGGAATTCTAAAAACTTGTTCAATAATGTTGACTCATCCTCAGTATCTATACTTTGCAGGACTCATCTGTGTCAATATGTGACAGACTTTCTGCTTTATTACAGATTCCCTTTTGTGCACTCTCCCAACTTTCAGGGTTATCCAATTACTGCTTGCGTGCCGACAAACAAGGGGGCCTCTTTGCCTTTCACTAATTGGAATGAGGAGTGGTGCCAGTGCTCAAAGGAGAGGCCTATCACTGAAATTATTGAATAGTGAAGGAGTAAAAGGGGGTGAAAAAAAAGAAGGATGTGTGGTCCGCCTTGGGCTGCTTGTGGATTTCCTCTGATTTCATCAGAAAAAAGATGGCTGAGGCGATTCCCCCAGACAACAGCCAGCTGGTGTGTGTAGGCGAGCTTTGCAGCCCAAAATCTCTGAGAAAAGAAAATGAAAGAATCACACTGTGCCTCTGCAATTCATCCTCTGCATCAGCGTTACCCCTAAACAATCTCTCAGCTCACCTGCTGTTAGACAACTTTGTGAGATAACATGTTGCAGCAAGAATGACATCTTTATTTTTTTTAATGCGCTTCTGGTGTTAATATATTATATATATATATATATATATATATATATATATATATATATATATATATATATATATATATATGGCAATTTCATGCCTTAAAGCAGCTTTAACATACACTGAACAACACAAGCAATTATGGCAGTAATAGGCTGATTAAATTGCACTTACTGGGTCTTTATTAAGTATTTCCATATCTCATATCTATCATTAAACCAATTACTGAAGCATATGTACAGTTAAATGTTCTACTAATGTCTTTGCTGCTGATTCCTGCAAGCTCATTATGGGGCAACATGTACTTAAAGCCACCTCGAGTCAAGGTTTTTAGCAAATCCAGTAAGAAATGTGAGTTAAAATCGCTTCATCTTCATCTCTCCTAAAAAACTTGAAACACGGGGGTCTGATGTGCATTTGTGTGTTAGGGTTGAGATTGTTTTGCACAATTTGCAAAACAACGCCAAAAAACAAAGAGAGTATGACAGACAAATGAAACGAGAGATATGCAGCAGGTTGAACTGGCATGATTCATAATTTATTGAGCAGCACTGAGGTTACAACAGGGAACAAATGAAGCACAGAACACAAAATAGAGCATTATTTATTACAGGAAAATCAAGTGTAGCCTGAGGGGGGGGTGTTGATAAGTCGAACAACACTCATACATAACACCATACGGTACACAAATACACTATATTATTGCGGCTGTCAGATGAAAACTCCATTATCTGATGTGATTGATTTTCATGTTTTTACCTGAACTTGGGGATTGTGTGACCTTGTATAGGACATATGAAAGCGGTTGTCATAATTTAAAATAAAATGCACAGCTGTCGCAATGAAAATGAGGCTGTGCCGTCTTATTTCTCTGATCATTCTGACATTTCGGAAACCTGGGTCTGCAGCGGCAGTCATAACCAGAGAATGCAGGAAAGACATACACACCCTTAGGCAAAGCAAGAATGGCAGCAATCCATCCCCCCCCCAACCCCCCGATTCAAACACAACTTCCCCTGCATGTGCAGTGGTGTTTTAAATAATGCAGACTCTTTCCCATAGATGCCAGGAGGTTGATTTCCCACCCTTTACAATTCCCAGGGCCCCCCTGCTGGTCTAGGATCAAATCCTCGCTCAGCCCCCTTCAGTCTCCGCTGCTCTACTATTCTCTCAACCTCCTCATGTCTCTATAAGTATAGAAAAAGCCCATGTTAGGAGTGGGAACCTGAAAAATAAAATTAACTGATAATGCAAGCAAAAGAAATCTTCCCAACCCACCCACTGAATATTAGATCACAACAACTTACAGTCTTAAATAAATCATTAAACCTCTGCAGACCTCCTCTATTACAGTTTCATCTTGAATAATTATCTGCCTCTTATTGGTGCTGAAGTAATGTCACACAGTTGCAAGCATCTGCAAATTATTGTATACTGGGATTAATAATTCAGGTTTCTGGTTTCAACAACCAACCCGTTTGGGCTTTATTCAGATTCTGTCCAGGGGACACTGAGGGAGAACAGCTCATTGCACAGCAAACACAAACAGAAGGTGACATTTAAACCCAAGCCCCCACAGCAACCTACTGGACCCAGCAGCAGGATAATTTGAATTTCTTGCTTAATTGGTTGACACAGAGTTCAGCCTCAGGCAGAAAGGTACCGCTGATAAATGCCATTATTAGCCATTTTGAGTCTGGCCAAAATTTAGACCTAATTTGTGAGCAGACAAGGGGTTCACACTGAGCTGAGTCACTGTTTTCATGCTGGTGCTTAAGAGTTTAAAGGGGCTCGCTTAAAGAAATACACCTCCCAAAGAGCATTTGTAGTTCTGATACAATGTATCACAATGTGTTTGTTAGTCATAAAAATTCTCTATCAAGCAAAAAAAACCATGGAGCTGACTTTTGGTGAGATCAAATTTTCAAGCATGCTGTCCATGTCACACTAGAGACGGCAATGTCAGTGAGTCCAGATCTGAAGTTCATTTGTGGTTAATGGTTCTCAGATGGAGAATACTAACATCGGCAGTCTTATTACTTCTCCTCCAGTGCCACAAGTTAGTTAACTTTTATGGTTTGAAGAAGAATGTCTCAACTTCTACATGATGGATTACGGTGAAATTTGGTGTAGACGTTTGGGGGCCCCTCAAGCTGCAACTGTAATACTTTGGCGATCCTCTGATTTTTCATTTAGCTCTATTACTTAGTCAAGATCAAACTTTTTCAAATACTTTGGCTCGTGAGCTTCAAAACGAATGACATTCTCATCTCAGCTCCATTTACCTTGTAATTAATTACCAAATGTTAGGACGAGCTAAAATAAAAGATGAACCAACTAAGAAAATGGTTTATTGATTGAAGGGAGCTAAATTTTTTAAAAGAAAAAAAAGTTGATGGTAGCTCAGACTGTTTGGCCATATAGAGACAACAGCCATACATGTTTACCTTTCTCATAGCTGAAGACAGAATTTTCCAAACCTTTGACCTGTGAAAATGTGAAAACCTTCACTAAATAGCACAAACCCTTAGTTTTAGTCATTCCAAAAAAAATAGGAGAAAAAAAAACTGTTTGATTGTGAAACCAAGGATTTTATCTTATAGAATTAACCCAAAAGGATTTGATTTAATCTTATCTTCTATATATATATATATATATAATATATATATTCTATATATATATATATATATATATATATATAAAATATAAGAGGGGCCAGTAATGTTTTTTCCTCCTTTTTTTGGTTTGTTTTGTTAGGTTGGGTTTGCATATTGATTTTTGTGGGGGTTTAAAAGTTATTTAACTTACATCAATAACAAGCACATAATAACTTTAAAAGTACTGTGTCCAAGTACAGCCTCACAGTGCCGCCAGGAAGACTATAAACAAGTTTTAGACTGATGGGCTAAATACTATATTTTCAATTAGAAGTAATTCAATTCATTTCCATGTATATAGTGCAGATTCCCACCTTCTTCTCATGGCACTTTATGCTGTTCTGTAAGATGTAAATTTATTATGTGTGACCTGAAGCATCTAAATACAGCAGCCTGTAACAGGTTTCTCTGCACAGCATCTTTTTGCCTTCACCGGAGCAAAGAGACTTGATTGACCTACCTCTGCACATTGTTTCACTTACTGTATCTTTCCATCCTCATCTCTATTTTGAGAACTTTCCAGCTCTAGTTTTGCACATTGACCCCGGGGCAGAGGAATGCAGGAATGAGTTTGAAATTCAGGGCACATGCCAGCAGCAGGTGGGAAAAGTAGGTCTGTTCACATCGAAAGATTGACTTGTCAGCCCTTACTTGCTGAGCACTCTGCTTAATTGTTCGTAATTAGCTGTTTAATTTCGATTTCCTCCCACTAAAACTTTTATCCAGAAGATATGCCAGAACAGTAAACACTCTGCAGGGATCACCCTTGTTCTATTTATAATGTGTGTGTGTGTACATTCTTGATAATAGGCAGGACACTGATGTGAACATGGCAGCTGTCATATCCACAGGAAGCTCACTGCATGTGTTGGCCAGCGTGTTGAGCGCTCACCGCGTGTTTAGTGGCTTCTACTCCTACATGAACCCATCTATCATCACGTAGGAATAAAAGCCATAAGACACAACAGCAATCTCACAGGAGGAAGGAGAAAGGAGGAAGGAGGGAAGCATATTAAAAGGGGAACATCACGTAGCCAAAAAAGGAGGAAGGTTGTTCTCTTAGCTGGAAGGATGAGGGAAAGAAGGAAAAGTGATTCCCAAGTGGGCAAGAAACAAGGAGGGTGGGTGAGGAGAAAGTTAATTTTGCAAAGGAAGGATACAAGGAAAGCAACAAGGAGTCATTCAGAAGGCCAGAGGTAATCCACAGTTGATAGGTATTCAGAAGGCCATGCTCTTCTGTTTGTCTTTCTTTCTGTTTGATTATGTGCTTCTGTGTGCAGCAGATGAATATGTACTGCAGGCATTACTAGATTTCAGAAATTTCCTCTGTGTGCAAACTATATTTGATATGCTGGAAGCTGCTCTGATGAACCTAACCAAACTCCATCTGCTCTGCTTCCAAATACGCGCATTTTCTCCAGGCAGCCACACATGGTTTAATGTGTATTTCGAATGAAAGCCTGTGTTTCTTCAGATGTTTCACAAATAGATATCTGCTTTTTAAAACTAGACATGCTCCTATTAATATCCACTTCACAGTCTGTGTTCACAGCCGGTCTTTCGTAGAAGCCACTCACCCTTGGATGCAAAAGGGGTTACAGTACGAGTGTATGCATGCACAAGTCAGGCAGATAAATATGTATGACTCTACCGCGGTAGGTTTCCTGCTTTGTATGCTAATGATCTTATTCAAGTTTAATAATGCAACGTAGGTGCACTGAGGGTAGGGTGGTGGAGGAGGGCTGACGCGCTGAGGACGGACCTCATAAGATGATCCATGAGGAGTGAGAGAATGATTACATTTTTTCTCACTAATCAGACAATAGAAAGACTTTGGGTTTCCACGAAGACTGCAAGAGCTGCATTAGAAAATTAAGGCCACACTGTATGCAATTTGACATTAATGGCCATTAATGGAGCTGTTTAAATTGGCAATAAAATTTCATTGGATTGTTATGCAGTTTTCTATATGGTTACATGTTTTGCACCAAAAGGAATCAAATTGTAAGTGAAGGAAGAGACTTGACATGCTAAGATTGTAGACTGTATATAAAAGATGAATGCGGCCACTGCCACATTTCTGTTTGTATATGAATCCCCATTCAGATGACTTGAACTGAGCATTTTGGTCATCACTATCTTGCTTTTTTGAACAAAGAAATCAAGACAATCATTCAAAAATATGGTATAATGTAGTTAAGAATGCACTCACCCCAAACGGATATAAAACAAATGCACAATGCTACGTAATATAGCATCACTCGCAGTAACATTCAGCTTTGCATTGCTTCATAGGTATATTACATGTTTATTTAGTAATCCAATGCCGACTTGGTTAATATTCTTTTATCTTTAATCACAGTCCTGTCACAGATAACAGTGATGGAAAAGGTTTTCATCAGTTAAACAGAAGGAAGTATGATGAGCGTCTGTGTTGGTGTGTGTGTCTGTGGGACCATATGTGATTCCCTGCATCTTTTATCTACACTCAGATGAAGGTAGACGTCAGTGCTCAGTGCAGGTCTCTGCGTGAAATCCTGAAGGACCCTGGCACAGAAACACAGAAGAGAGAAAGAGGAGTGGAGATGAGAGGTGTGATCAAACAAGACTCATCCTGAATAGTGAAATCCTTATTAATGCACTGCAGCTGTTTGGTCTTTTAATAAGTCAATTGTAAAGGCTTTAATTATTAAATTAGAGATCATTATGAATAGCTGCAATGAAAAACTGTGCACCCTGGAAGAAGTTTTATGACTTGTGTGTGTCTGTGTGTAGTTTCAGCTGCCAATCTGAAAAGGCTGTGAATCTTAAAAAGTGCTTCTTCCGAGAAAGAGCTAAAACTGTTATTTTTACAGACCCACGACACAAACAGGCATTAACCACAACCAATTATGCCAAGCAGGAACTACTTGTTGATGACTTGCAGTTTACAGTGTCTAATGAAAAATTAATAGCGAGCACACACACACACATACACATCGACATTTCTGCACCTGCTGACATCTCCGCTGAGGTAAAAAGTGGGTGATTTTAGCGAGAAAGCCGTGAAACAAAATGGTAAAACTCATTTTTCTAAAACGAATACAGTACCTACATATTTTTAATGAGGACTGACCATCCTCATGGCCGGGAAAAAAAAAACAAGTTTACCTTTAATTTATCATCTAAAAGGCTTAGAGAATGTTTGGGATGACTCTTCACACAATGAGCTGTGACATCTTCATTGAAATATGATTGATTGGGCTGCCAGGGAGAGGAGCTGTTTGAGAGACAGATCAGTCAAACAGCCAAGCTGTAAAAGCCCAATAATATGATGAATGGTCTATTTACCCAACAGATGAGGAGAGACTTGCATAAAGATTAACGTGTGGTTTTGGACGTGTCCTGGCCACAGAATAGATAGAAATTTGAATAATCTGTCTGTGTTCTCTGTCAGGGAGCAAGTTGGAAATAAATTTAAGTTGCAAGTGATTTTCGGCTTTGATAATGCAGCTTGGCTCATTTATCACCTTGGATTGTCTTACAGCAAGAGAAAAATGGGTTTATTGATTTTGACGCATGCATTTCACACCTGTGTGGATTTCCACCTGCGCAAATCCCACAAACTCAATCACCAAGGAGCTGAAAATTGACAAAAAAGTGTGGCTCTTTTGATTTTTCCTCCACTTATTTCCCTGTGCACAAAGAAAGTTTGAGCCACATTATCATTACGGCAAAACCATTATTAGTCGTAACATTATTCTCCTTCACTGGAGGAGGCCCTTGCGTCTATATGCTCATGTATCATAAATGGACCATTTAACATGCACAAACTGTATCTAAAGTCAAGCCACTAATCACTTAACTAAACAATGTCTCTGAGGATCGAGAGCAAGTGTTGATAGAGTGACCCAATTTTTATACCGGCATCTATAATTGATGTGCAATAGATGTACCAGCCTCAGATCTGATAAGGGCTTGGCTCTGATGGATCTCCAGATAGGCTTTCGTGGGGGGAACAGATGTAGAGTCGTGCAGAGAGGGATGAGGGTTGCCTGTGATCGTTTCCACCTGCAGCGAACAAAATAGCCCTCATATATCCCTGTAATCTGCATTAGCGCCGGAGCACAAGCCAGGAGACAGCACAGAGGGGGATGAAATGGGGCTACCGCTGATTTGGCAGGGTATCAGTAATACACCTCAAAACTGAGGCATGCCCAACTGGCGAAAATATGAAATGAGGATGTCATAGAAATGAGCAACTACCCCCCCCACCCCCACCCCCCCCCCCCCCCCCCCCCCCCCCCCACCCCCCCCCCCCCCCCCCCCCCCCCCCCCCCCCCCCCCCCCACCATACATCCGGTACTCCATCAGGCCCGTATTGCATGCTTTAGGCAGGCAACAGGGCCAGATTTTGCCTTTTCTGATATGCACTGCACTTTGTATGTTTCTCTTTTATTTTACTTCCTTATTTCTATTGACTGGCACGTTTCGTCTTCCATTCTATTTCTGTCCAGAAATCAGTAGGGTTGTGAGATGACTAATGACCTCACATTGCTTTGGCATCTTCTGCCTGTATGGAAATTGCAAAACTTGAGCCACAAGCAGCCTCTCTAACTGGCCGAGAGTATGAGCATGAGCCCAGAGCCAGAGGAAGAAATGAATGTTTCTGTCCAGCAGCCACAGCGGAGTGTACATGCTTAAAAAAAAGAAGAAAAAAAAAATCATCCAAAATAGTGTATTACACTCCACACCCAGAGGGGGAGAAGGCAATTAGTTACATCTACTTTGTGTCTCTCTTTTTACTTCTTATTCTGAAGCAGCTTTTAGAGAAGAGAATTAAGCAGTGAAGTTATTTCCAACTGAATATTTTTAATCAAGGGAGTAAATTTCGCAAGACAAGAAAGCCTAGCTGTAACCCAAATAGCAGAAATCTTTTCATCGCATCTCAAACAGAGCTAAAACCTAACAAGTGAGGATATAAAATGTGAGCATAACAAACACCATCCCCAACACAGCGCCTGGCATTAAAGCCTTGTAATGGCTTGTAACAGGATATGCTGACTTGCTATCTGAAATTAAAGCGTAGATATTACATCCCTTGAGGCCAATCAAGTAATTCTGTGTATATTCTGCGGGGACACTAATGCACTACTAACTGTTTGTTTGTGGGCTCAGTCTGTGCGCATCTTAGCTGCTTGTCTGTGAATGAATTTAGTTTAATTTCCTTTCATAATTTATGCTTTCTTGCATTGATAAAGTCTGGCGTGTTCCTTTTTCTATTTACAATTAAAATATCTCATAAGCAAAACACACAGCTCAAGGAAAAGACCTCAGCATCTACATTCTCCTAATGTTGTTATTTTTGCTCCACTTTGAACAGAAATTTGATTAGCAGGAGGAGACAGATAGCACACCGCAACATAACAAACGATGCGAAAACTTTACTTCTTCATCAGATAAAGCCGAATCATTTAATCAGCAGCGGTGCAGGAAAACATCAGCATATGGTGGTATTAAATTTACATCTCGGAGTGATGTGCAGCAGCTACACTTCAGCCCATCAGTTTTCCGTTCAGCCTCTATAGGATATGTACTGTACGCAGGCTGCTGCTGCATGGCTTTTCATCATGTGAGCGGCAAAGCGGCAAAAACGGAATCGGTGAAAAGCTGAGAATGAAATGGAAAAATGCAAGCAATAAGAGGGAAAGTCGTCCCTGAGATAATGAGCGATTGTGTTCCTTTAATCCTTCCTCGCAGCTTTTAGGTTTCATGACGACGACTTTCATGAGAGAGCCTGCTGTCACAACAGGCGAGCCTTTTCCAGCTTTATATAAACCAACTAAAGGTCCAGATCAGGTCATTAGGAGAGCGGGACTTTCATTAGATTATCGTTAAAGTGTGCATGTGTGAAATTCCCTCGTTAGTGACCTTTATACTCCGGCTAATAGCCTTTAAGTTTCTGCTGGTGCTGTTTTTTTTCCACTGCAGGGGCATTAGAAGATTGCCTTTTCCATTTCACACGTCTCTACGATAAAAAGTGCTTGTGGAAGCATTTTGTAAGCGAGTAGAAGATTAACTTTCTGCTCCCCACAACATCCGGCTGACCTGAGAAGTTGAAAGGTGTTGGTGTTTTCTGTTGATATGTGTTATGCTGCTTTGAAGATGCCTTTTAATGAGAATATATAGGGAAAAAATGAAGGGAACAAAGTCCCCCCGAGATAAAAGAGAAGGTTAGTAGTGCTTTTTTACTCTAAGGTAAAACGTAGCACTGACACTAATCTTTGGGGAAAGGTCGACTAAACTGATTTTCACCAGTTTATTCCGGCTATACAAACATGCTAATATTTTGGCCTTTTAGGGAAATTGGTTTAACATTGGTTTAATGCAACAAACTGCTATACTACGCACCTACTTTTGAAATAGTTGTGGCAGTCTTGTTAAATTGTTAAAGTACTTTCTCACATAGGCCTGTGAGGGGGGTAAAAAAAAGCGACACTGCTTTAGCCAGATACTTCTAATACTTCAAGGTATCGAGTCTCATCATAAAATGTGCAGAATAATTTGTCAAGTTTAAGGGAAATGTGTTTTATTTCTGTCTTTATGAATAATTTTGAAGCAAACACTGTAGATAATTTCAAGAAACCCTTAAGAACAATCTGGCTTTTAACTAGCATTTCCCCCACAATAATACCACAATACAGCACTGCCTACTGCTGAGTTCAGCCATATTCAGTAGTCTGGAAGATACAGAGCATTTGCACATTTTTCTTCATCACAAGTTTGTTTTTTTTTTTCCATTTTTCTTTTTTGCATTATTTTTTGTATTATTTATTTTTATATATGGATTATTCATCTATTTGTGTATGCATGTGTGTGTATGTGTATTTCTGCTATGCTGCTTGGTTGTTTAAGTGTCTGTTTTAATATCTAAGTGACCTTTTTACACCCCACCCCCCCATGTTGCACACACACAATGTTAGATTAGTTTGCAGAGTTGGGCTAACTTTAGCAGTGCTAGCAGCAGTAGCCTCGGTTTCTTCCATGCATCCACATCATACGGCTGCTCATTTCTTACATCAAATTGCTGCAGAACAGCGCTGGTTGGCATGACTGTCATCTTTTTATTTTCCCCTTTGCTTTCAAAGAGCGTGAGAGAGGCAGTGGCCGGTGGCATTGTATCATTTTTGAACAGGTACCTGCTGTTGCACATTAAAAAAATTAGAATAATATGTTTAATCGTCTGGTGGGACCGCACAGGCTCATCCGTGATGACTTCACATTACGGTGCATCAACTGTGCTTGCGTCTCAGGTGGTGGACTTCAAGTGGACTTCCAAGAAGTGTAACAGGAATAACTACTCAGGTATCATAACATCAGTTCTCCGTGTCCCCGCGCATAATCAAAGGTTAACATTTACAATCAATGCACAGTTATTCTAAAAAAACAAAAAAAAATTTAATTAAATAAACAAATGGTTTAAAATCTTACTCTTTGTTTATGATGTTAGATGAGTCATAAGACTCAACATCATCTTCTGATGTGATGAAAAATTGTTAGATGTAGATACTTTGCTCATTACTGCATTTTCTTTGCACTGTACTGCTGAAAGTTTATACTACAGCCCAGTGCCTTCCCCCAAAGCTCTGCCACGTGGACTCATGAGAGTCTCGTGTACAAATAGGTTCATTTGAACTTGATTGGAATTAATTCTAGCTTATTTATTCTTAGTAATGATATATTAGTGATGTTTAGTGAACTGCCAATACAGTTTATTCACAACCACTGGTTGAGCTATTTTAACTTAAAAAAACAAAACAAAACATGTTCTTATTTAAATCCTGTGATTGGAAATCACTGCTGTAGTCTGCCTCATATCTGTCACGGCTATATTACTTTGACTTAATTATACACGTTGTTCTTCTTGACGAAACACAGAGCCACACAACTGAACTCAGTTTAGCTCACTTTTAAAAATAACTTCTTGCAATTTTCTCCAATCATGCACGCAGTGCACGCTGTGTACAGGATGTTTACGTAGAGCGGCTAAACAAAGAAATTATTAATAGTCTAAAAATCGAAACCATCCTCCCAAATATGCAACAAATCACCCTTATCTGCTCTGTCGTTCCTCTTTCTTTCTTTGCTCCCTCCCCGTTTTCATTACTCACTGAAGGTTTTCTCTCTCCCGTTGACTCCGAAGTGAGAACATTTTCATGAAGGCAATAAAACGCTCATCAGCAAAGGCCTGAAATGATTTTTTAATATGACGACATTTTAATGAGGACTGAAGGAGATGGCTGGTTTGGCTGATGGCAGCACCTCTTTATCAATGAGTGGCAGGGAAGAACTAATGGCACTAAAACAGGCAAGCTGCCTCGTCTATATGTCGCTCTCTCACACACAACACATACTTTATATTCTTTATTTGCAGGAGCTAAATGAAATTCGCCGGGATTCAAGCAGTAGAAAGATACAAAACCATTCTTTCCTCCAGCAGGATAGTTATTACTTTCCCGGGGATGCTGTATAAAACCATATTTGACCTTTTTTAGACAGTTGCACACAGACTCCCCGCTCTCTGTCTCACTTTTCGTCCAAGTAAGTGTTTACGTGTTATGCCATTGATTGAAACTTAATCTGAGGACTGCACAGTTTAGCTGCCTGAGAAAACCTGTCAGATGTGAGTGCTGAGATTGATTGCGCTGACAAAAGGTCGTGTTATTGGACTGGAGAGGTTATGATGAAATTACAGATACAGCCCCAGACAGGGTTCAGTATTTGAAATACTCAAGTCACAAGAAGTGAGCTGGAGGAAAAAAAAAATGCTGTCTGTATAGTCTCACATGCATTGATATTCAGAGTTTATAAAGCTGTTTTTCATGTTCAATGGAAATTACCCAGCCTTTGTAAAGATGACCCAAAGCTCAAAACCACAATACCACTGAGACATGTTGTAAATTAATGTCACAAAAGGTGAAAGAATATATATCACTGCCAAGATGTGCTAAATTACTGTCAGGATGTATTTTGAGTATGACTTTTACTTGAAGCCTTAAACCTAATAAGTTGTCACACAAAAATATGAGTCAGTGCTTTGAAACTGTAGTAAAGCTACGATAAGCAGCAAATTAATGTCAGAACAGTGTCACTCACAAAGATGCTTTGCTCATTACATGCTGCTTTATAACACAGTATGTGAAGTTAAGTGCTTACTACCTTCTATTACACCACTACACCAGTTCATAGTTTTTTTAATGAGACTTCCACTTTATGATCTTACTCCAGCTAGTGGTCAGACTTGGCTGACTTTGCCGTCCAAGGTCAGGACGAGAGCGGTTTGTGGAGGAGAGCCCCCTGCCCACCAGACGCCAAACAAAACCACTTTCTCTGCCTCCTTCCTCTTACGCTGTACAAGGTCGTCTCATGCTGGCTACGCCTCCGCAATTAGCATGCAGCCTGTGGCATGCCCTGTCTGGTGGCGAACACGCAAGCACAACGCTGTGCTCTCCTAATGAGATGCCAGTCAGCGAGGGTGCCTGTGGGACTGTGAAAGTAAAAAAAATAAAAAAATAAAAAATAAAATATATGATTTAAAAAAATAACCTCCTGGGGTGTTAGTGCACCATCTCGTGGGTGGTAGAGGACATTGTACAAAGTGGCCCCGGACAGGCAACTACTTTTACATAATACACACTGTTTAGTTAAACTTTGCCTTAAATTGTAGGACTACTCTTGAAGGCATGCCACCATGGTCACCATGGGTAACCCCCAAAAGTTGTTTTTTTTTGCACCAGCCTTTGCTTTGCGAAAGCTTTAGTTACACAGCATTATTGAAGGAGAAAACTGAGACTATTTCAAGTACAAATGCCAAACTGAAGTCCCACTGCATGCTTTTATTTGTGTGATATTGTAACAATGGCACAGCCAGGTTTCTTGACTAATCTACATGCCATATAGGTTTGTGCTTTGGCACTGACAATCAGACAAAAGGATTTATATACAATCCACAAGTGAAATGATTCAGTTTAGTCAAATCTGTAACCTTTTGAAGCAAATCTGAATTTCAAAAAAACAAAGCCAAATGTAGAAGTGCCCAGAGCCGCAGTTCTTCAAATGACCATTTGAGGCCGCCTCCAAAAGGGACAGGATCTCTATAGACTCCCATGTTAAAATGCTCAACTTTACAACAGATCAAAATACAGTATAGCTAATTTCCCCCTTTTATAACAGGTTGTATTTTTCACCTGTTTAAATTCGATAGAGGCTGATGTTTTGACTGACGGGTGGGTGCCAACTACAGTAGCACACTGGGTGTTTGTTAGGTGCCTAGCTAATCTGGGACCTTACTGAACTACCGTGGTTGTTGTGTTGGTGCCTTCTGGTTCAGTTTTAATGCAATTAACCTTTGTTGTGGTTTACAGTGCAACAATCCAGTACCGGTGTAGGAAATCATATTTGCCACTAATTAGCAGATATCTGCACCCATGCAACAAGCTAATCTTAATTGATAACTACACCCCCCAAGATGGCGAAGAGCAAAATAATCTGTTGTCCTTAGAATGTAATCAAGACTTTTACTTGCATGTTTAAATACACACACACAAAAAAAAATTGTGCTGCCAACATATTTTGTGTTACTGCTGGTCAAAATAATGAGTCCTTTAATATGCCCTTGTTTTATATAATGCCCTATTGGATCTTGTGTAATATCAGTGGATTAGAGTGTGAGTGTAAATCCACTGTGGAAGGAGGCTTTGGGGGCTTTTCACATGTCTGTGAGGCTTATTTTCTCATGAGCTGCCCACACATATGGCGTTTTTTAAAAAAGAAAAACCACCGGGAGACTTTTGTTTCAACAAGCTGTGTGTGCAGCATTACAAATGAAGTGTGCGTGCAGATACAAACTAGTAAAAAAAAAAATTGCAGAAAAGAAATACTTCTTTCTTTTCCACGTTATTCTGTCAGAGCTTTTAAGTGCACCATCAGCTCTCTTTGGATAGAATGGACACAATCAAAAAATATCTCAGGTATATCAAGTACATCCTTTCATCTAAGCAACGTTCTCATCAGCTAATTACCTAATTCGGTCTCACTTATTCTATCTGCAAATAGCAGGTGCTAATTGCTTCACTTATCAGGAACAAGCCGGTTAAATATAAAAGAATAAAAATACTGAGAAGGTGACAAATAAAACCATGAGTCAGAAATGTTGGTCTAAATCATGGTATTAACAGACTTCTTTGTCAAATTTGTAATAATGGGGCATAAGTGTGCCCTTTTAAAAAAAAGCTCCAATGTAGGGTTTTAATATTATAGCATCTGGATGGTATTTGACAGTTTGTTCACCACATAACACAAAGAGGAATAAAGAAGAAACCCCAGCGCACCTAAAAATGTTAACGCTGCCATTTTGATTAAGTTAACTTTTAAATGCCTATTAATAGTGTGCAGATCTAACTTCTTACATACAGCATGCACTGTTCCTAAACAATGCATGAGGCATTAAAAAAAAAAAAAAAAAATCACAAAGCACATTTTCCTACAGTGAGGAAGTCATTATTATGCCGCTCTAGTCTCTAGTGCTGCCTTCAGCAAAGGGAAGCTTTTACGATGGGTGTGCATCTCTTTAAAAATCTTGTGGCAAAAAAAATCTGCACAAAACAGCTTCTATTAGGTGATATTAAACCCTGTAGATGGGTGCTGGGTTTTTTTTTTTTTTTTTACCTCTGTAGGAAAGAGCATTTTATTAAAGCAAACAGGAAGGTTTTGTTTCAACTCAGTACCCTGTTCTGGGTCTGATCCTCTGAGGCGTTGTGTCTACACAGTGTGCCATGTTTTGACCCAAATTGCTTTATTTTGCAAAGGGGTCTGTTGTAACTAGGCCTTCAGAGAGATGTGCACCAGATGTTTTACCTTGTTACATTAAATTTTATTTAAATGGTGCATGTTTCTCAATCTATCTATCTATCTATCTATCTGTAAGGTTTGTCTTAAAACAGCCCGGGGGTTAAAGGTATGAAGCAGCGACACGCCTCACAAAGCCTTGGTGCCTGCTAATGGCCCCCTGTTTGTAATGGCATCCGTATAGCACCGCTTGACGAGCTGCCAAAGCGGGTGTTCTGTTATTGCGGAGCCAATCACCCACTAAGTATTTGCTGGCTCCTATTTCCTTTCTGCTAATGTGCGAGCCTCCCCAATGCCGCAGCTAAATCGACTCTTTACGCCTGACTTGTCACCCTGCAGCGACGCGCAGAGAATCCCAAAGATGCATCGGCGGAGGGCAGCGCAATGTCTCTGTTGCCATGGATACGTTTATGGGCAGGGATGTGGCTGGGTGGGTTGTGATGCTTTTACTGCAACCCTAAATCACGGAAAGTGATGGCTTCCGGTGACTGGGATGATGACGATGACGTGACCTTTGCAAGGGTGTTGTTAGGCGGTGATTGCTCACTTTAATGTGTCTTTGAATCTTCTGTGTCAGACGCTGTGTGTGGGCAGAGGGTGTGTGTGCTTAAACTGCTTCAATAAAGGCCAGATTCAGTGGATCTTGAATTTGAAAATTTAAAAAAAATATATGTTATTTAGGTACTGTTATAGATAAAAAGAAAATGCATCAGCAGTTGTTACAGTAATTGCTAAATTATTTTATTGCTATTTCAAGAAGAAAATGTTTAAACTGATTAGTCAGTGATTTAAAAACCTAACTGCTAGGGTAATAAATAAGGAAAATAGGGATTATTTGCATTACTATGGATAAGGGGCTGTGAGAGGTGGTGGTTAAATAAAGACTGGAGTAATAACTTAAATATTTCAAGATGACAAAAGCAAGTATAATTCTGGGATGACAATTGTTTTTGTTTTCAAATTTATTCATATAATCAACCAAATTAAAAAATCTTACTGGTTGGGTGTAGAAAAGCTAAAGGTCCATCCCAAGAAGCTGACTACAAACTCTGTAGGCAAAGATTTTCCCGCCAATTGTTGCCCTGAAACATGTAAGTAGCATTACGTTAACCACTTAGCATGGCCACTCATTGTAACATCAGAGGTCTCCTCAGATGTTAGTGCCATTAAAAGGCAGCTGACTTCATGTGTGCTCTTTAAAGAGTAATATTTTAATGGCTTTTTCACTGTAATGTAGCACAGTGTTACTAATGCTACTTATACCATCCTTAGCCCCAAAATTCAAATGATTGAAGCTTTACTCCATCCAACTATCCATCTATCCATCCATCCATAGGTAATTAAAAATACCACATTAATGTACAACGACTTGAACTCTGACTATAGAATCTTTGTTCAGGGGCAGCCCTGGGTGTGGGTTTCAATTTTACAGCTAGGTAGCAGTGTCAAACCTGAAAGTCCATCTGCAAAGTAAACAGAAAGGTGACCTGCTGATATGGGCTTTAAAAAGCAAAGCTATGAAAGTGAGAGGCAAATAAACTCAGAAAGATGTAAGTCCTCAAGAGGTCTGTGTGGGAATGAGTATGTGAAAGCCAGGTGACGGCTAGAAAGCCCAGACATTCTTTGCCCCCTGTTATCGGCCTGCACAGATGTGCCTCAGCCTTCTCTGCAGCGCTCCCATTCGCCACATCCATCACAGAAGTGCACCTTGGGAGACTGAGAGGATGGTGCATGCGCCAAACCCACCATCTGCCGTCGTTTAGAAATAAATGACAGGCCCAAACCTAGTGGGAGCCCGTCTCATTCCACTGCCAGCGTCAGCACGGTGACGGGTCCGCCCAACCTTTCCTTCTCCCTGAAATCGATGTGTGAGACCCCCGCCAGTCATGCTGGAGTGTGCCTGCGAGAGAGACTTGGAGTGGATTTGGTCGGTGAAGCACAGCCCTTTACTCAGGGGAGCGGGCAGGTGGAACAGCGTGGTGAAGCCAGCTGTCTCCCCACTGATTACAGCAGCCAACATGCAGAGTTGGAGAACTCATGGACTCGAGGTGGATCAGACCGGAAAGCAGCTCAAGCTCCACTTTATTTGATTAGAGGTTTATTTATGGTCTACAGAAAAAGAGACTATCAGTTATAACAAGCTGAGACTTTTACAGGCTTTTTACAGGCAGTGCTCGTATTCAAACGTGCTCCTACTAATTATTTTTTCACACAAGTAATGTTTGCAAAAGTCCAACAAAAGTATGCAATTTCGCAGTTTTCCCAAGGTGGAGATTATAGAAAATTAAGTACTTAACTAAACCAAATGGACAACCCAGCCCCTGTGCAAATGACAAAAGAAGCCACAGGAATCATAAAACTAACACGCAGTCATAACCCTCATCAGGGTGAAAAACTGCTGCCTAGATATACTTTGCCTAAAACACAAAAGTGCTTTTCTCTTGTTCTTTTGTTGTTTTTAATCTCCTAAAAGGATGATTTCCTATTGCTCCCCCTTGCCACATGCATGAATAGGCAAAGTGCGACTACACTGAGTTCTTTTATTTGACAGCAGTTATAAGTTTGGCCCCAGAAGTGAGATGGGAGGTAGACTTTATTAATTTCATGGATTTGGAAATGAGCCGTAGTGATAAGGCTATCACTCTCTTATCTGGGGATGGTGGGGGCGTAATTAAGCCGATAGCCAGCAATGATGAGGAAGTAGTGTGAAAAAAAAAAAAGAAGCCTTGGGGATATGAGGGCGGAATCTTCAGGGCTCGTTTACCAGAGGGATGATTAGATTGGCATTTAATTGCCACCTTTTCTATTTTTAGGGTGGGAGGTTTTCTTATGAGGCTCCCGCCTCCATTTTCCCCCCTTTTCTGTGTGGTCAAGGTCAGATTAAAGAATGTTCGATGGTCAGATACGCTGAGGTTAAGTCAAAGTGTTATATGGCAGGTTAGACTGAGGAGGGTGAATGTGTCCAGCTCCCCTGCCTGTGTGGATATATGGGAGATTGGGGTCAAGAGTAGGTGGACTGCAGTGTAATAGCACAAGACAGAACGTTTGGTTGAAATGGCTGAGATTCATCTCTTGAACTTTACCAAGAGGCTCAAACTCTGGTAATTGTTTTGCAGCCGCAATCCAGGCTTACCAATCACTTTTTTATCGATTCCTCATGTCACTGTCTCACTGCGACAAAAAAATCTTAACTCAAAACCTGGACGTCTTGTGAATCCTCTGAATCCTATTTTTTGTCCAATAATGGCTGACACTGTGGTCGACTAGACCAGAGTGTGACCCTCAAAAACCCACAAAAAACTTAAATGTCTACCTTGAGGTACATCATTGTAACTCTAAATGAATTTTCCCTGTCCTGCCTGGATATTACGCTCAAACCGGACCACTCCTCTGATGGTGGCTCAGTCAGTAGATGGGTATATAGGATGTTGGGCGTTCACGCAAATGAAATGAAAGTTTGGTCTTGCTGCACACCTACACACCTTTTTTATTAACTGTTTGTGCATCATTTTCAAGTAATTTGTTTGGCTAACCTAAAATAATCAAATTCCATAACAAAGTAGCTATGTGCAGATGCAGTAATGTATAAAGTAAGAATCTTAGTATTGTTGGATGGGATTACTATCATTAATTTTTTCTGTCTAATTTTTCTATGTCTAATGGAAAAAAAGAAGGGTTGAGTTTCTCTGTTTCTGTGGTCATCTTTCTATTATTTTTCCTGGCCACTGTAATTTTGAGGACTAATTTCAGCTGTGGATTTGATTGGATCTGGTGCATTTAAAGTATTTAAAGCAGCAGGATGCTGCGTGAACTACGTAAACTGAAATTACAGTGCCCTTGTTCTTGTTCATAGAAAAGGAACATGTCATCCAGAGCAATGATGCGACTTATGGATGGGGTTTTAAGAGCTTCTTTTTTAATAGGATAATAACTGAGCTCTGTGGTATGGAAGATTAGGCTCCACTGGGCTCAGGCTACTCTTAATTAGCTGGATCAATTTATTGTTGGTCTTTTCATGGGATTTGTTGACAATAGGAAAAAAAAATATCACCAGACTTTAAATGTCTGGTGACATTGCTGCAGCATGATTTGTACTTTGGCTGTGATGCAGCTCTGCAAGCAGACAAAGCTCCTTCAGGTAATTTGTCCAGGAAAGTCCTAGGAGTACACTTTGATAGGGTGACTTTAAATAACCTGTCCACTAGGATATGATTGCACTATATGAAGCAAAGCTGAAAGCTAATGAAGACCTTTGTGTGAAACAGATGTAAAACTATTTCTCTGGTGTCCCGTGACACCCGTGATACCTTCCAGTGTAAACATCCCAGTCTGCAGGAAGGGGCTGCGTATCGGCAGAGCCTGCCTGTAAACCCATAATCCCCGCTCCTCCGACAGACACGCAGGAGAATAGAGTGTTATCACCTTGGTTGACACACTCCTGTGTTTTCTCCCAGCATTCTCGGGGGTTTATCACTCCTGCATTTCATTCCATTATCCCGAGTACACCAAGGCTGTCCTCGGAGCGCAGGGAACGAGACAACTTGTCAGGGTCGCGGAACAAAGAGGGAGCATGTCGAGCGGCGGATTAGGCTAGGAGAACTAGTGAGGGGCTTCAGGGGAAGGAAATCAAGGAATAAAGGGGATGCGGGAAGAGAGGAAAGGGAGCGAAGTGAAAGAAGGGAAACAGAAAGGTACAACTCTTTCTTCCAGAGCTGTAACATTGATTTCCCCCTCTGGTACCTGTTTCCTTTATTTACCTGATGCAAGTTTTGCTCTGAATTAACGAAACCTCCTTTGTTCTTATTCCAAGACAATTTATTATAGAAAACCCTGTGAGGAAAAGTGGCATTTCTTTTTCTTCTGTTATTTGCAGTGGATGCTGTCAGTCTGCTTGTTTTTTTTTTGGTGACATTTTGCAAAAGGAATGAAGCTTGAAGTTGAAACTCATTAATTTTTGGCTTTTTACATGGCACAATTATGAAACAGGTCGCCAATTAATTAATTGTTCAACTGATCGACTTGCAAATGTTTTTTTTTTTTTTTTTAGCTCTGTATTTTCTTTAATGTTATAAATTCATAAACTTGAGCTTTTTCAGCTCTTTAAACGATTACAACAACAACATGTTTGAGATTTCTTTTGATGTTAAGATTTGGATTCTTATTCCTATTTTGTTTCTTTTTAATGAACTGTTACAAATATAATCAAGGTTTTCAATCTCTATATATGTTAAAAAAAGAAAGAAAGAAGAATCTAGCGCTTTCTCAGCAGGTTAAACTTTACCATCTGCATGTAATACGCACAGGTGACACATCAGCCCACAATACATCCAAAAAGCTATAAGGCGCAGACAAGTGCACACGGCAACCCCCAGATCCCACACTTCATTACGCGTCCAGCCATCCCTGACTGGAGTAAATCGATGCAGGATAATAGCCAGCGCCCTCACCCCTCATCTACCCCTCTTCCACCCCTCTATGCCTCCATCCCTCCACCCTTTACCTCCCACCTTACCACCATCCATTCATTCTTCATGCTGTTTCTACTCCTTCTATCTTTCTCCCATCTTTTCAACCTTTCTACTCCTGCTTGATACCTTCCCTCCATCCCTGTCCTCCACCAGCCTCTCACTAACTACAGCTCTCCCGTTCTTTCTCCTCCATCTATTCATCCCCTCTTTTCTCCCCATCTAACCTGTCTGTTTTCATCACTGCCGTGCATCATTCCTCTTATCAGCTGCGGCGCCTGTAATACCGCTGTTGTATATAACATGTCTGTTGTGATCACTGACAGCTTGGCCATGCAGCATCAACGGTAACAGGGATAATAAGCTCATTTTGCATGCGTTTCTGTGTCACTTCTGTCTGTCTGGGCTGCTTCCTATAATTTAGGTCTGCTGCATCTCCGGGGACGGAGGCGTTATTAGTCTGCTGAGGATTGTCTGGGGTGTTTAAAAATTCCATTTCGTTAAGGGTGTCGGTTCACACGCAAGTAGAGAACCTGCTGCTGTTACACTTCGTAATGGCTGCGTTACTTTCATTTAACTGGCCAAATTGATAATGGCTGCCAGTGGAGGGGCACAAAAGCCAAAGTTTCTGCAATTCTTCAAACTAGCTTTGGAAATTATTTATTGTGGTTAATGGCCCACTGCGGGCTTGTTGCATATAATTAAAGGCGCAATCCATTATTGCTAAAAAACAATAAAATGGCCTGTCATGTTTCCTTTATTCACATTCACAAGGCTGGGGAAACATTTGAAGTTTGCTCCTGTTGTTGAAATATAATCTGCAAACTGTAAATACTCAGGAGGGATGAAATTATGCTGAATTTTTAAACATGCCTAGCAATTTTAGAGCATATGCAGTGACGTTACATTTAATGACTTGCGAGCTAAAAATTTTAAGCTTTCTTTTAATGTGACAGCAGCATTATATATGCATTATAGAAGAAATAGAGAGTGCTCACTTCATGCCATCCACAGCAGGAAAGCAACAACTTCACTTTTCTCTGTCAGTCATACCGCACACTCAAAAACACTGAATAATTGATAATTAAGCTTTAAACAAGGACATGAGTTGTGATTTTCAAGATATTCCGGTTGCAAAACAATGAGACAGGATAGAAAAGAAAAAAGAAAAGAACATAAAATATTCAGGGGAACTGTGATAAAGTGAGGCTAGAGCAACAGGAGGAAGACAGCTCTCTGGGAAAAATCGGAGATCAAAGACCCAGAACCACCCCTGCAATATTTCACACGATCAGGCTGCAAAACATTCCTGTGGCCTGAATCAAAAATCACTGCTGACTGAATATAATACGGAATAGATAAATCCGAACAAAAGGTGCACGCTAGCAAATGTTAGCGAACCTGAAAGTAAATGTCAATGTTGCATTATTAACGACCTTTGCTTTGTAATAATTATGTGGGTGGAATTTAGATTATTGAATCAGCGAGTGACAATACGTGTACTCAAGAGGTGTTTTCCAGTTTAATTTAGTTGTACTAGTGGCATCACTCTGCCTTTGCAAAACAATATTTTAATAAGGCTGAAAATTAAATTTTAAACATAGTTGATGCAGAAAGAATAAATTGGTCAAAGCATCAGGAGGCTAGAAGATGAGAAAAAGCCCTCGGGTAGGATCCGCTTTAAGCTGGCGACACAGAAATTTTGACTTGTCATAGTCGGAAACGTGCAGGTGTTACTGACATTAATGATGGCTCAATTCTATTTGAGCTTTCTAGTAACTCACAACAGCGTGACAGTGAGGTCGCACCCACAGCAGATCTCTCTCATGACTCACAGCAGACATTTTAGTAGTTTATAGCGGGAAAAAGCACAGGTGTAATTGATAAAATTCAATTTGCCTGGTAGACTGTCTGGCTCACTTAAAGCGGTGAGTTACTGGAAACTTATTTCACCTGTACTTTTCGCTGCTGTGACGGAATAAGATATGTGCCAAATAAAGTTGGATAACTGAAAATTTGACAAATTGCCAGCATGTGCGCGCATTGGTGCATATGTTTAATGAACCGGGATGTCTATATGATGTTGTATCATGCTGGCAGCTCAGAGTCATCAAGAGCCACCACGCTCATCTGGACAGCAGCTGCAGCCATAAAAGAGACCTTCTCACGGGAAGATACCGAATCTGAAGCTAACGAGGTATCTCCTACAGGTGAGACGTGTCATTCCCCCAGCCAGCCAATTCACCTGTGGGAGTTCCTGCTAGAGCTACTCCACAGGCTCCTTCCCTACAGCCACTTCATCCTCTGGCTAAACAAGGAGAGAGGAATATCTGAAATGGACGGCTCGGCTCAGCCAGGCTTTGAGGATCTACCCAGCTATGAACTATTGTTTGCTCTTAATTAATAAAGGAGATATCCAGCAGAAGACATCAAATCTGAAGTTAATGAAGATTCCGCCATAGGTGTGATGTGCCATTTCCTCAGCCAGCCAACTTACCTGTGGGAGTTTCTCTACAAGCCCCATTACTACAGCTGCTATATCCGCAAGCCAAACAAGGAGATTTTAAAATAGCCCAGATAGCCAGGCTGTTGGGGTGACCTGCAATAAAACCTGCCAAACTGACTCACTTTCTCAGCCAGCAGGCTTTGCAGGAGCAGAGTCTCCCCATACATTTGTTCCTTTCATTTTTTTTTCATGAATATACTTTTGGATTTCAGTGCTGTTGCAAAATGAGCTGGCAAGTTTGGTTCTAACTGGGATTTACCACCACATTTCTAACTCCTCAAACTCTGGTGATAGGCTGCAGGTGTGAGCCCACACCTTTCAGAAAGCAGATTTTAATGACTGATACTTAAAAGATAAGCCTCGTGCTTTCTTGGCAAAAATGCACTGCAACCTCAATTTAATTTCAGGTCATGTAAAACATTTACACTCTTAACATTTCACAAAAAAAAAAAAAAAAAGAAAAGGCAAATTTTTGCCCAACAACATCAAGACTGCCATTGTTACCCAAACTCTGCTTTTGCTTTTCTATCTCTAGCTTCCCCTCTATAAAGTGTGCCTCATGCTCTCTAATGATAGCACCTTCTCCATCTCAGCGCCTTGCCTCAACTTTTCTACAGCCACTTCTTTGGCTTTCTCTAACTTAAAGCAACTCTCTGTTGATCTGATATGAAAGGCAGAAGAGTCCTCACTGTCCGTGGAGAAAGAAGCAGACTCAAACACATTCATATCACCAAGTTCACGTTCAGATTTAGTTCTGCAGATTTCATCTAAGTTTGTTCCCACACCTTATTTACAGTAAAATCTGCACTTTTTTTTTTTTAACTGACATCGTGCCCTTATCTACAAACTTTCACTAGGTGGCTCATCATTTTTCGCAGTCTCATCCATTATATCACACTTGAAAAAAAACAACAAGGGAATAATGTGTTCCAGCACTCACCTGTATGTACTAAAAGACATGTAGTTCTTTTCACTAACCAACCCCAACCCAAACCACAGAAGTATTCTAAAGCTTGACGCAGTCACAAAAAACAGATTATTTATTTCTGGAGCATGTATGTTGTTGTCAAGCCTTCAGCAGCCAAACCAGTCTTCTGGCAACAAAGAACACTACCCTAGAATTTTTAAAGCACTAACTGAGTACTTTCTAATCATGACTTATTTACAAAAACACAATAAGCATAAGTAGGACTGTAACTGTGGTCTCTGGTGTGAGCAGCAAAAGCTTTCACACATGAGAATAAAGATGAAAATCCGTGTTTAGGGACACCTCAAAATGAAAAATCAGTGGATTATTAGCTGTGACTGTTTCACGAACGGCCGTCATACTTTGTTGAATTGAACTGACCAGCTTGCAGACCACAACAAAAAAAGGGAGACACACTTAACAAGCATTAAAAAGATTTGATTTCATTGATGTGAGCAAAAAGCCTGAAGGTCAGTATGAGTAATGATAAGCAGTGAATGGATGTGCCACCAAATAGCAGGCATGGCATTTGGTGTGGACGTGGCACATGCAAAATGCACAGGTGTCCACGGGAAGGTGGAATTTAAATAGCCTTTCAGAAACCTGGTAAGGTGTTCTATATTATGGCTGCACCTCCTCTGCTCTACCCATGAAATCCTGCAGCAGGTGGACATGCAGCACCACAGCATACCAGATTATTCCAAGTCCAATATTTATTTTGCTTCTGTCTTTGGTGTTTGGTGCCAACTCCTGAGGGAAATACCCCACACCTTTGAAGCTGTGCTCCACAGCAAGGCTGTGTCTATGTTTTGGTGCTTAGCAGGTGGAGCACATTCAGATTTTAGAAAAAATATTTTTAGCTGAGAGTGAATAAATGGCTGGGCAGAGCTCTATTTTCAGTTGTTGTTATAACACTGTTATAACACAATGGTTTTCTTCTTACTGGATTTTATTGAGACTGAACTGCCAGTGATGGTGGCAATTTTGTCACAAGTTTGCTGACATTTCTGAGGGATATTGTATCAGATATGTCTTGTATCTCAGCCTGTAAATGAAAGCTTAAATGCTTATGTAAATTTTAACCATTGCCCAACTGCTTATATTCATGTGCTATACAATATCACGGGAGAGCTATACAATACTCAGCATGTTAAAGTTTGTATTTAATGGATTCTGTTTGACCTCTTTTTAATTTTCTGAAATGCCGTTCCTTTACCTTTTGTACATTTAGATATGTCTACTTTTATTATAGCAACTTAACCTGGGACACAAGAGTTAGTTACATGTGTTTGTATTAGCTACGTTATTGTGTTCCACAGCGCACAATGCAGACGCACAACTTGTATTCCAGTCATCTGCTGAGATTTCAGCTTCTCAATCTTCATTCCACATATTTAGTGTACCATATTAACTCTCTGCTGAACACGGTGTACAAATCTCGATGCCCTTTCTCAAACAGTCCTTTGCATCATATTTTCAGCAGGTGCTTTTCTAGTGAGTGAAACATGTTGATTAGCTTTAACAAAACTTCTCAGCTGGAGATTTTTAAAATATGTTTTCTCCTGAGATTGAATTCATGCCTTAGTTCTTCAAAGGATGTGAAAACATCAGTGTTTGGATGAAATAGATATTTTAAGCCCTTTAGAGGCCCAAAGATTAAATGTAGCATCTGGTCTTTCTGCTGCAAAAAACTGGTTACTCATTACTGGTCTATGCCAGAGTTATTTTAAATAATTTCTCACTTCATACTAAATTTTAACCATAACTGGATTACTTGTCTGCTTTGAATGGTTCAAACACATGGAAAAATGTAGTTTTAGACTGCAATCAACATGTTAAAACTCTATTAACGTTATAATTGTGAACATTTTGACACTTTAGAGTCAGACAGAGCAAAGTAAAGCCTAAAGGCACCATAGACACTTGCTTTCTTTTAAAAACAGACCTCCCTGTGAACCATATGCTAATGACAGATTTGATTATTATGCTTGTGCTAAGCCACGCTTAGTTAAAACAGCTGAATTTTCATTCTAAGTACCAACGCTCATATAGTTGCTTCACTCCCTCAGGAAGTGTGTGCCTGAACTTAAACCATCTGTTCACCCTAGAAGCAGCTCAGGACGTAACTCGCAGGATCTCTGTGTGCTTTTGCGTAATTTATGCGACAAAAGCCAAGCCATGCACATGTGTCAGATCAGCAGTATGGTTTCTGGCAGTCTGAAAACTCTATTAATTTTCTGCAATCAAGATCATGGATCTTTGCAATGCTTATCATCAGCAGACATCACCTTCTTGGATGGAAAAGTTGTCACCGTTGGTGGATTATTGAGCAACATTTCCCATCAGCTCATCGTGTGATGAGCAGCACACATGTATTACCTCGTTTATTGCCTGGAGTCTGCAGCAACAATGAGTTATACAACTGCCAGTTATCAGCTACCTCAAATCAGCCAGCGCATTATAACAATGTGAGCACTATTAGCCGTCTGCACGAGAAGGTTACAGTGGATGTTGGTACAGAACAGCAGTCAGATAAAGTTCAGTAAATCCAGACAAACTGGATCCTCATCAGCCTTAAGATAAAATAGCAAATTCTTGTCATTGACTGAATAATGAAGCTGATGTCCACTTTTTTTTTTATTAATCACATTGTTTTTACAGGCTTTAATATCTATGGCCTTCTTGTCAACTCTGAATGAAAAAAGAAATACTATCTAGGACTCTACAGCAGTGTAGCAGCCTTTAGGGCAGCAAAAATAATACAACTATAAATGTCAATAAAAATCCAGTCCTTAAAGCACAAACTCATCCCAGAACTTAAAATGAACTTCAAACTTTTGCGGAGTGTGCCTGCAGCATACTGAGAATCAAATATTCATTATCTCACCATAAGAGAAACCTATGGATCAGTCACAGTGATGCTAACAAGGGGGATATGAAGTAGATGTAACAGACGGATGGCGAGGCACAGCAAACACTGCGGCAGCAGCTGCTCTCTGCAGTACAACCATTAAGAGGAGGCGACACTCCTAGGAGGAGGCACGTAATGAATGTGCATTGGTGGCGCGCCTCAACATCTGTGCACCCCAAAGCCCCGCCATGCCTTCATCTACTCGCAGATACACCCACCCCTGACTCCATTCCTTTGTTTAAAACCACACCCTGCTTGTCTATTTGTTCAATTTTCATCTTTATTCTGTTTGCTCTTAACTGCATTTTCCTGTGCGTAAGTGGCAGCGACATGGGAAAGGTGGATGTGTTAAAAGGTAAGAGACATAGTGACAGAGAGAGCGAGAAAGGGGAATGGAGGGAGAGAGGGAACAGGAAGACCATCCCCATCCGCATCCCCCTGCACCACCCCCCCTCCCCCCCAGCCCTCCCTTACAACTTTTCTTTGGGGGCTTCTTATAAACCAACCATCTATCTCCATTATGCCCCCGAAATTGCTATTTGTCGCTTTGCGGGGAAGAAATAATCAATATGTCTTGTGGGGGCAGCGAGCGCATTAGAGGAAGCAAATTGATGTCTCTCGCCCCAGCGCTCCTCACCCAGCACACTGCACCACAGCTAATGGGAAGCCTCGCTGGCTGGCAGACAGGGAGCCACTGTGTGTGTATGTGTGTGTTTGCGTGTGTCAGTGCACATGAGTGAATGAATGAGCGAGTGGTCAGGCAATGGGGAATTTGTTCATGCAAAGTGAATGCCAGTGTTGTGGCTGTGTGTTTGTGCATGTGTGTAGGCAAGTACGCCTGCATCCTGTCTGTGTGTGTGTGTGTGTGTGTGTATGTGTCCTCTCTGTTTGTGTGTGTCCAGTGCCGACAGAGCCTTATCTCTCCCAGCCATCCGGTTTTAGGTCTTTGGGCTGTCAGAGGCAGATAGCCCTGTCACTACCGCAGCATCCCCTTTCCCCGAGAGCCTTGAAGGCTTCCTATACCGACTGACACTTCCAGAAAATCCCCACCTGATAAGTGCATTGCAGACGGACGTGACTTGCCGAGTAGTCTATCTCCTCTGCCTGGCTTTTATTTCATTACACTTCTCTATCGTTCTCGATCACAGGCCAAATAAAGTAAATGTCTTTTTCTTGATTTCAAAAAGACACTTTTTTGCACAGTTTTTTTAACTGCAAGTGCAAATTGTTAAATCAGTTAATCTTGTAACTTGTCTTTCATCAATATGATCTAATTTATAAGTTTTCTGCAACTTATAGGTTGGGCAGATGTAAAAAACCTAAAATGTGAATGCTTTATTTACCAACTTTGTGCTATGCACCGATGATGAGCTGCACTTTTTTAAAATTTATTGCATATTCTCTTGCATTAAACCTGAATGTGTTGAACTTTATTTGAGCCAGTGCCTGGTATCATATTATCTAAGTTTTCATATGAACTGTTCTCTTTGGAGGATTCTGAGAAAGACAGAGTCGCTGTCAGACTGAGGGATCTCTCTGGGATCTGTAGAAACTCCTTCATGATGTCAAACACCCTCTCATGTTTAAAATAGTTTTATTTTTATTGGTGTTACTTTTTTTAAAAAATAATCAATGCATGATTTTTCTTCAGTATGGATTTAGTCTTTAATTTTCTGCACCTCAATAATGCATTATAAACCCCTTAAATAAAGAAAAAGTGAATACCAAGAGATCAGATCAATAGGATTTAGAGAGATGATGAATGTATTGAATCTACTAAAAGTAATTTAATCCTTTATGTAAAGTAAAAATTCCCCAGTTACAGCTTGTAGAGGATTAAAACTGAATGTTTTAGAGTTGTTGGGACACTGTAAGCAGTTTGAAGATGTTATGTGTTCCATGTTTCTCTCTCTTTTTTTTTTTTTAAAGCCACTCTATCTCACCATAAGATCTTTTCAGCAGCCATTCTGGAGCATTTGCTCATATTATTATGCTGTCTTCTTCAGTCAGACAGGAATTGTGCATCTACAAATTTCAATTTTTCCGAGAACCACAAGGGCATTGATACCAACTAATTGTCATTAGCTGCAGGTCTGTTCCAAGTTTTTCCTTCTCATCTTATCAGTTTATGTCTGAGCGGGTAAGAGATAACACTGTGAGGGATTTAAGCTTGACGTGTTTCCCTGCCTGTTCATCAGAGGTCTGCAGTAAATGCAAAGCTGACAACATGGAGGCAGCAACAGAACAACATTGCTGTCACTGCATTATAATATGAGGAATGAATATGTAAATAGTGTGACTGACACTATGAAACTCTGAGAATAAATTCATCTTTCTGTCACTCTCACAAACACACATGCAAAATCAATCTCTGGCTGTGTCACTGGAGTGCTCAGATGGCTGTGCGTCTCATCTCAGACGCAGGATGGGGGGCGTCACAACAGGATTCTCGATTATCCATTTATTCGCTGCAGAGGGCATTAGGGGCCTGTCAGTCCTCATTTAGCCAAGGCTGCACTTGCACTGCTCTGGAACCACGAAACATATTCGGCGTTGCTGCGCTTAGCTCGAAAACCATGCGTCAGTTTCACAAACCAAACTATTTGGACTTTTCCTGCTCTTTTCCACATGCTGAAATAATTCAACATTAACTGCAAAGAAGAAGCATTAAAGATACAAAGGCAATGTGTTTTATGTGTGTGCCTATCTCTTAAGACTTAATCAGGGTTAAATTCATTAAATTCATTCAAAGTCTTTTCCTGTTATATTTGTAATCCCTAGTTCTTTCTTCTGCCCTTTGTTCTGTTTCTCTCCAATTTTCTGTACTTAATTAATCAAACACTCTATCCAGTACTCTGCTGCTTCCTTCTGTCACTTGTCAGAGATTTCCTGGTATTCTAATATCCTGTTTGCATTCCTTGTGTTTTCTTTGCTTTCTGGTGTTTTTTTTTTGTCTTGTGTATGACTTTTGGACCCTGCCCTTGTCCTGGTCCCCTTTGCTGGTTTGTTGGCCTTGTTGACTGCTTACCCGTGCATGACCTTGGCCTGGATTAAAGATCTGGATTTTGAACATTTACATCATCTTTCGTGTCTGCATTTGGATTTGCTTTCCTCCTTTGCCAGCACTCTGCACTGCTCACAGCACTATGGCACTCAGCCCTAAGCCTAAATCTTTTTAAAAAATGTCTACATTTCTTTAAAAAACAAACAAACAAAAAAAAACCTTAAACGCGAGGAAATTTTACATTTGTTGGACTATTTTCAGCCAGACACTTACTACACTTACAGTATTTGCAGCATCAGGACTGACTTTAAATAAAACATGTTCATTGTAATGGAGGAACGTGTCTCCAAGTGTCACAACAGTGTGATTTATTAATGGTGTTTTATTAGGGTCTTCACTACAGTGAAACTCTTTGGCAAACAGGAGTTATTCAGTGTCGGCTCAGTCTGTTTAGTTCATTTGCTGACACATTCTAACAAGCAAATATGAAATTACTGTTGCTTGCATTACTTGAAATGATTGAATGGAGTATATTTTTGCCACCAGTAGCTCAGTAACATCTTGCATTTTTCTTTGTTGCATTATCTTTGGTTCAAACCGAATGCTTTTTTGCGCTGTTTTCAGTGCACTTCCCAGACATCACCTGTCAGTCACACAGTGCCTCTGCAACTGTGGTGCTTTCCTTTGGAGTTTCCTTTGATGAACTTTCTGGTGTGAAATGTGCTCCTGAATGGCTTTGCTCCAGGTGCTCCAGTTTCCTCCTTACAGTCCAAACACATGCAGGCTGGCTTAATTAGACACTCTAAAGCCTGCGAGTGTGAACAGGCTTTTTTTTTTTTTCCACAGGAGTTGCACAGGTGTTTCTAATAATATTAAGGATGGTTTCATTCTCTTTAACTCTCTCATAACAGTGTGCCAACATACACAGGAATAGGGCCCTGTTTCCAAAGCGACTAAATAGAGCTCAGCTCCCATTTATTATTTAAATTTTGTTTCTTACTGTGATTGTTTTAAGGCCAGAGATATACTTGTTTTTAATTGTGCATTTGTGTATCTTGTTTTATGTGTAAATAGATGGTGTCTGGGTTAGTGGGCACATCAACAGTGATAAATCTTTTAAAGGTTACAATTACCTGCATCAATGTGTGTTACTGAGCTACACAGTGACAGTAGTAGTTGAAGACAGTACTATTATAGGCATTAACATGGAAACCGCCAATGATAAATGGGTAGCGCTTTCTATTACAGCTTGGTAATAATGTGGTAATAGTAGGGTAATAAAGTGGAAACAAGAAAGTAATAATATGGACATTATTTATTTATTTTTTTGCTCTTGTTTCCCTTCAGAACATATATACCGAGCGACCACATCTTATATTTGCTCATTAATAAATCCTTTGTGAACTATGATTTAAAGACTGGTGGTGTAATATAAAACAACCATAATATCCATACTTTATTCATTACTAGAAAATTTACATTTAGCAAATACAGACATGTTTTTCTGTTCCTAGTTTTCAGTTGTAGGACATATTACTAGGAAATTTAGCAGAAATTGATTGCTGGTTATTACACATAAACTACCACATGTGTTTCAGGTAACAAGCCTGACCATTAAACAAATGATTTTCACTGCTCATGTGCTATTAATAGTTTTCGGGATTGCCACTTCTTCTTTTGTTCTCCATTTGTCCAGTTTCCTCACTGCACACCATGCTGAGACATGCCAAGTTTTCAGCTAATAGCTCTTTGGGAATAAACTTGTTTGTGCAAAAATACAATTTTATGCCTGTCAAACTGTGTTAGGTTTGGCATCTTTTTGTAGATTCAGTTAAATGGGAATATGATATGTTTTTGTGACAGGCTGCCAGTAACAAAGTGCCTAAAGATACAATTTAAAATTGATTCTTTGCCAAGTTGTCTGTTATCTGTAGACACAACACTGGTTCATCCCTTGAGTTAGGTAGCTTTTCTTCAGTGTTAAGTTAAATAAATAAACATTTCTCTGAAAATGATCAGGTACAAGGACTGGACTGAAAATTACCCAGGTACATAAATTGGGTATGTGGTACGTGTCAAAGTAACATCAAGTTAGAACCATTGTTGATACAAGATTATTTGCTTATTACTTTCATATTACTTTGGTAATTAATGACATGAATGCCACACAGTGAGAAGGTCTGAGTTTGAGTCCACCTTGGCCCGGGCCTTTCTGTGTAGAGTTTGCATGTTCTCCCTGTGTCTGCGTGGGTTTGCTCCGGGTACTCCGGTTTCCTCCCACAGTCCAAAGACATGCAGTTACTGGGGTTTGGTTGATTAGTGATTTTAAATTGCCCATAGGTGTGAATGTGAGCATGAATGGTTGTCTGTCTCTCTGTGTGAGCCCTGCAAAAGGCTGGTGACCTGTACAGGGTGTACCCTGCCTCTTGCCCTATGACAGCTGGGATAGGTTGACATTTCTATTGCTTATATCTAGAAAGTTTAACCTTAAGTTTTGTTTTTTGTAGATTGGTAAGTATGTGATCAGTTATGTTCACAACACAGCCACTTGTCTACAAAGAAGCATGGGTAAAAAGGAAGTACATTTCCTGCCTAATGGCTTTTAGTGGAAACTGCATCGAGTTGTTTATCTACACGTCTGTCCCATGAAAGACAGATAAATTATTTAATGCTGTATATTCTTTGCCCTGTGAGAGCCCTGTGTGTTCCTGTACAGGAGTACAATGTTGAGATAATTTAATGATACTGTAGATGCAGCTTTGATGATTTTGTGTGGGTGGACTAGTGTGTGTGTGTGTGTGTGTGTGTGTGTGTGTGTGTGTGTATATGTGAGAGAGAGTTTGTGTGAGAGACTTTTTCTCAAGCTAACCACAGAGTTCTTCCATTTAGGGCATGTTTTATTGGATGTTATTTCCATCCTTCTCTCCCCTAATTTCCTGTCGTCTCTCCACTGACTGCCATTTAATAAGTGCACATAATACCGCCGTGAAAAACACAAAATCTAAATTACTTAGCAGTCATCACTCATTTTTCAATGCAGAATTGCACTGCAGAATTTCCAGCAACTAGTAGGCACAACCCTTTTCAATCAATTATGATTTTTCTTGTATTATTATTAATATAATTATTTGAGGAGGTGGAGAGGGAAAAAATAGGAAATTTATTTTTGTAAATAATTATTGCCTGCAGAAGACGTCAAATCAGACGCACATGTACAAGAAATAAAATGGCTGAACTACCATTGTGTTGCAGGTCATGTATCCCTGGATGGAGATGCCTAATAACTGTTCCAAGAAGCTAATTTCTGAGCTTACTTTTAGTCATGCTCTAAACAAACTTTGGAATTTATGCAAAATTAACTCTTGGAAATGATGGAGTACGCTCATGCAAGTTGTCCAAATATAGTGTTATGTGTGACTCATCTCTGCAACAGGTGAAAAGGGCAAAACGAGCATGACCTGTAAAATAATTATAGCTATATTAAATGTGAAATATACTGCAATTATGCTTTAAATGCGTCATCGTGTTTTGAAGGCAGAGGAGGTAAACACAGAGTTTTACCAGTTCGGAACAAAAGCTTTCAGCTAGTCTGTGCACAGGTGATGAAAAACCTGCCTATTGTTCAGAATTTCTCCATCTTGCTGTAAAACTCTGTGCGCTGCTTCCCACAATGTAACACTACTGTGTCAGAAAAATAATTCCACTTCCAGCTGCATGTGACGAACAGAACAATTGCGCGGCGCCGCAGGTTAATTCACCGCTTTGATGGATGCTGAATCAAGGCTGTCGCTGCGAGCACAGAAGAAACCATGGCAATTAGGAAAGCCCTGTGTGTGAGAGTTGGCTGCTGCATGCACCGCTGGGCATAAATGAGTCTAGCAGCCCGGGCAACGTAGGCAGGGCTTTAACACAACACCACAGACACGCCTAAGACTCCCATTGTGCCTCTCGCTAATCCATTTCCATCCTAACAAGCTGCTGCCTTCGAACCCAGCCATCCAACCGCAAGCCTGTCCACCGTCTGCTGGGCTTGGTTCAGCGCCAGTATTCTGACTTTCAGCAGCCATTTTAAGCTCTCTCTGGCAACACTCGCTCTCCTCTGTGTTGAGACAAAGCTGCTTTTGCATCGAAGTGCTGTTACTGTACATGTTTGAATGTATGTGAGAAAAATGTGGGTGTAGTTACTGTGTGTGTGTGTGTGTGTGTGTGTCTATTAATCTGTTTTTAGTATTTGCATGAAAAATTGAAATCCTGGCTTCTGGTAGATGAAATCAGTGTCATGTTTGAAAAAGATTTTTCCTCATGAAATGTACACATTGACTGATGGTGGAGAGCCTAGAGCTGGAAAGACAACAAGCAGACAGTATTATCCACTGACAATACAAAGCTGTCCTCTGAATCACCCTAAAGTTTTATTATTCGGGATGCATGTTGATTGCTTCTGCAACCAGGAGACATTCACAGTTTGAACGGAACTCAAGAGACAGTTTTTTTTTTTTCCACCAACAGAGGAATAAACAGAAGGGAAAAAATGTGCCTTTAGTTCTTTGCTAATAAAGCAGCCGAGACACCGCCGAGAAATCAACAGTGCATTTTCTCTATTGAGCTGAAAATTGTAGAGGCACTTGAACGGCACTATTTATTGTCCCTGTAGCCGTGCTGGTTTCCTCAGGTGAAAGAGCTGAGTAGCCGACAAACAAACGAAATTAATAAAAGCATCCAAGCCCTTTCTCTGTGTGTGTGTGTGTTTGTGTGTGCGCTTTAAATAACATGAATCTCAGAAGAAATGAAGACTACATTTTTTTTTCTTCCTCTCTCTGTTTGGCAGCATGAGCAACTTTTTGAACAAAATCTGGTTTTTGCCTAAATGCACCTCTTATCCCACCTGTTTTCAAAGTGACAAACTTCCCAGTGCAATGATTACCGACACACACACCCACACAGAGACACTGGGTGTGATGAGATAAAATGATATAGGAGATAATACAGGCTGATTTCACAGGCATGCAGGGGTGGGCAGCTTCCAGTGAGTCAGCTGCATTAGGTATAAATCCAAAGTCTTACAAGCAAAAAGTTATTGTTACTTTTTCTTTCTCGAGGCTGTTTCCCAGAAATGTTGTCTGCCTTACTAGGCGTCTAATAAACTGAAATTTAAACAAGATAAAACTTCCATGTGTCACCATTATAATATTTATAATATTATAATAGCAAGAAAATGGGTAAAGATGTAAAAGTAAGGTATTGCGCAATGCAAGTAGAAGATACTTTGTGGAATACCTTACACACAAAAATATTAGTTTGAAGATTTTCCAGTAGCCGTGACGTGCTCTAAACATACATACACTGATCAAGCATTAACATTATGACCACTGACCAGTGAAGTGGATTATCTCTTCATCATGGCACCTGTTAGTGGGTGGGATATATTAAGGGAGCAAGTGAACATTCTGTCCTCAAAGTTGATGTGTTAGAAGCAGGAAAAATGGACAAGCAGAAGAATTTGAGTGAGTTTGACAAGGGCCAAGTTGTGATGGGTAGAGGACTGGGTCAGAGCATCTCCAAAACTGCAGCTCTTGTGGAGTGTTCTCAGTATGCAGTCGTCAGTATCTAAAGTGGTCCAAGGAAGGGGCAGTGGTGGACCAGTGACCGGGTCGTAGGAGGCCAAGGCTCACTGATGCATGTGGGGAGTGAAGGCTGGCCCGTGTGGTCTGATCCAGCAGACGAGCTACTGTAGCTCCAATTGCTGAAAAAGTTAAATGCTGGCTCAGACAGAAAGATGTCAGAATACACAGCACACCACAGTTTGTTGCGTATGGAGCTGCATACCTGCAGACCAGTCAAGGTGCCCATCCTGACCCCGTCCCCCTGTTGGTGCAAAGCGGCAGCTCTATGTACACAGCAGACAGTGATGGTGGAGAATTTCGCGAGTTGCTATTTGCTAACGAACCTGCTAATGTTTCCATGTTCCGCCGTGAGAATTAATCCGATGTTCAACATTTGCTCTGCATGACTTTTCCCCCAGGTCGTTCGCACCCCACAGTTTGAGAAATGCTGCCTTAATGGCCAAATGGATCACAGCAATGCAACACTGGAGAGAATGAGAAGGATGTGCTTTTATTTCCAGTGGCAGGCATCAAATCACTTGTTATATCTTGAAAGTCCAAACTCATGGTTGCGTATATAATCTGCAATCTAATGTTAAAAATCTACTTTCGGCTGCTCCCTTATTCACAAAGGGTCGCCACAGCAGGTAGCACGACATATATGATTTGGCAGATTTTTACACTGGAGACCTTCCTGATGCAACCTTCTAGGGACCTCTGTCCCCAGGGGGGAAAGAGGCCCATCAAATCAAGGAAGCAAATGTGAACTACTACACTTTGGAGACACAATTTGCAGTGTAATGGTATGCATGTGACTGTCTGGTACAGAGGACTACTGCAGTGTTTTAGGTAGAATAATGATGTCATGTATTTATTAATTTGAAAGGTAATGCTTGCTTGTGCACCATTGTATCAGTATCAGCGAAAAAAAAAAAAAAAACACAGAAGAGGCTGAAAATTAAGAGCCATTTGAAAACATAGTCATGATTTTCTGGGTTGCTCTTCCTAAAAATGTGGCTATGCAGTAAGTAAAAATATAGTAAATTAAAAATTAAGTGATAAAAAGGAGGCAGGTGGAAGCTTTAAATTGCATTTTTCTTTTTTCTTTTTTTTTGGTAGTTGTCACTTCTTTGTGCAGTTTTACATCCAAATTAACTCAAGACTATTTTTCTGGACGCACAATTTAATGGAAAACAGCGAGGAAGTTAATTAAGGATTCACTGAGTATCACATGCTCACAGCCGGTCAGTGTAAGTTGTAGGGGAGGTGTTACAGGGAGGTAGGTGTGTGTGTGTGTGTGTGTGTGTGTTGAGTCACTTTTAGCATGATTGGTTGTAATGTTCCTTTTCTAGCTGAAACTTCGCCCTTAATTTTGCTCCTTTGTTCATATTGTTCCACAGAATAAAATATTAATATATGTTTTTCCCCCTGAAACAATAGCATGAACTAATAAAATGCTATCAGAGGATTAATGTGATTTCTCAGGCATATTTTTTGCCTGAAATTCCACAGCTGCCTGTGTGTCTCTGAGCCCCTCAGTGTCAGCCTGTTTACTGTAACTGCTTCTTGGCACAAAGGCAGACACAGTGAATATGAACAGAATAAACTCCAGACAATAATAAGGCAGCACATCAATAACTGCTAGGCTGGGCTTAGCAGGGGGGCTTATTGGTTTAATTCTCAAAATACACCAAGATGGGAGACTGCATAAGAACAAACAACTGAAGGGGGTGTTTATGTGTGTAAGGGTGTGCTCGAAATCCAATCCACCATATTTTTCAACACGTACAGCCGGTCTAGTGCAAATATTAACACCGCATCTATTGGGAGGCAATCTGGCTGTCGCCATATTGTTGTTGTTGTTTTTGTTTCTGTGCAGAAGAGTTAGCAAACAGCTGAACAGACACTAAATATTGCCTCAGTTGTTTTGCAGCTCCAGGAGAGGTTGTACTGGTAATGAGCAGTAAGTTCAATGGCTTCCGTCCTTACTGCCGCAGTGCCTCAGCTGGCTTGTGCAGCGTACTGGAACAATACCATTGCTTGTGTGCCGTTTCACTTGATTGTCATTTTGTTTAGAGTGTTAGAACATGAGCAGAGCTGTGTTGAGGGCGGCATGGGACAGTTATCCCATTACTTCTGTGTTGCAGCTAGTTGCCTTTTTTTTTTTTTTTTGTTGAATTTTTAATTACAATTTAAATTGGACTATTATCGCTTCAACACTGTTTATGCTTAGCAAACAAATAGTATTATTCAGAATGAATGCATTCAGCATTAAGTTAGCAAACCGTGAAGACGTTTGCTGGTAGAAATTACATTTTTTCATGCAAACATGTTGCTACTGGAAAAATATTAGAATTTAGGTTGTCGAATCTTAATTTAGCGATTGATGGGTGGTCCCTGGTGGACATGCCATGCTTTGGTTGCCTAGGTAACCTGCTAATGTATTTACCACCCAGCTACTGTATATGTTAGTCAGGCTGCATTGCCAGCGGTCTTGTTGCCTGCAGTTGCTGAAAGTCATTGCTCGCCATGTTGCTGCAAATCACTTCCTATGTGGTGCAGTGGTTAGTGCTGTTGCCTAACAGCAAGAAGGGCCTGGGTTCAAAACCAGGCTGGGGCTTCTCTGTGTGGACTTGGTATGTTTTCTGCATGGGTTAGGTTAATTGGTGTTTCTAGTTTGGCAACCTAGAATCACACCCCATGAAAGCTGGGATAGGCTTGAGCTCCCTGGAGAAAAAGAAGCAGTTTGATTTCAGGGAAGCGCTCCTTCTCAAAAACAGTTGAATTTTAAGGCTGATATTTGTCTTTATTTTAACTCTGCTTCGCCGCCGACTCCATGTTATAACGTGGCTCTTTAGCAACGATAGTAAATGACCACCAGCTAGTACTGAATGTGTAGTGTTTGAATTTTAGAACTAAAACAGCAATGAGCCAGAAAATGAAAAGTTCAGGGGGGAAAAGTTGAGTAATAACTACCTGAGGATACATGATCTCTCACATTATCATATGAGCTATTGTTATATTTTATTGTTATATTATTGTATGAGAACATATAAGAACATATACAAGCAATTCTAAAGATAAGGTAAGTGTGATGTCATTGATGTCTTCATGCACCGAAGCATTAGCATGTCACACATACACACAAACACATGCAGAAACATCTAAGAAGTTGTGTCTGTATTGTTGCCCTCTTGAACGGATGACTTTCCCTCTGTGATAATGTGAAGGCTCTATCTTAGGCGGGAGCGCTGACGACTATTAGATCTATAAATCATGTTAGCTGAGGGGTTGGGGGGAGAGTTGGGTGGGGGCGCAGAGAGAGCTCAGGGTCGTAAATCTCATTACCTGAGACTGCTGCCGACCCCCCCGCTGCCTCACCCTGTCCTCAATCTCTCCCATTATCAGCTGACCTTGACCGCCAACGCAGACACTTGCACTCAATCAGGGCTGCAGAAAGAGAGAGAGAGAGAGAGGACGAGAAAGAGAGAGAGAGTGTGTGTGTGTGTGTCACTATGTGTGCGTGCGTGTGTGTTTACCTGCCATATTTCTGTCTGGTATTTGGAGCCCCACCCAACTCAAATGAGGCGCTGGGATTTTTTAAATTAAAATATCAGTTTATTCTTGCTCCTGTCATCTTGCCATCGGCTTGTTTTTATCTAGACTGTCTGTCAGTGCTTCTTAAAGGCGAACACACATATATTTCATTTCACAATACCTGCACGTTATTTTTTCAAACTAAATGACAACACCTTTAAAACCATGCAAAATTATTCATTTTAAATACAGAAACAACCTACATGGTGAACTTAGCTGATGAATTTACTCTTAGCTTCAATAGTTCAGAAAAGAAAAAAAAACTTTAATGGTTTAAGTTATAAATCAGGCTATTGTTTTTCCTATAGTGACTGAATAGATTTCTTTGGTCCTTACTGTTGTTTAGCTGAGTCACTGCTGAAGCTGCTGTAAAACGGCCAATAAATACACACCTGTAAGCACATCATGGTTCATTTGGACTCTAAGAATCTAATGTTGAAACACAGACCTGTGGCTATGTAACACTCACACTTTAACAATTACCCATCTGTCAGAGAGGTGGAGCAGATTATGAGAAGATTCTTGGAACAAAAACATCTCAGGTGATTGGGTTTTTATGTGCTGCCAACTGCTGTTGAAAGGGGAAAAACAATTCTTATTGAATTACCCGTGTGATTCTACAGATAGCACTGTGGCTCTATCTCCTGTTTTGGTTCAGTCTGAATAATCTTAAAATTTAATTGCTTACCACGATGGCTCCCTCATGACTTTGGCAATCCCCCAGACTTGCTCTCTAACACTGCAATAAAGATGACTTTTTTTTACAAAGATATCTCTACAGTAATTGGACTGACAACTTGGTAAATACATTGGAAAAATCTTCAGGAGTAAACTGGCTATAAAAATCAAAATGATCATATACACCCATGTCTTCAACCCAGTGGTGTCAGCTGTGGCACCTGCACAAGGTTATAATTCAATTCAATTCAATTTATATAGCGCCAAATCACAACAAACAGTTGCCTCAAGGCGCGTTATATTGTAAGGTAAAGACCCTACAATAATTACAGAGAAAACCCAACAGTCTAAACGACCCCCTATGAGCAAGCACTTGGTAAAAGTGGGAAGGAAAAACTCCCTTTTAACAGGAAGAAACCTCCAGTAGAACCAGGCTCAGGGAGGGGCAGTCATCTGCTGCAACCTGGTGGGTCCCAGGGGAGAGAGACAGGACAAAAGACACGAACTGACAGGTGCACGAACGGCTGAAACAATGCCAAAGTGAGACTTGTCCCAGCTGATGTGACATCGCTTTTTGTGCTTTGTCCAGTTTGCAAGGCCAAGAACAGACTAGGCCCGCCTCTCGCCCCCATGACAGCTGGGATAGGCTCCAGTCCTACTGCCACTATAAATTGAAAAATGGAAGTTTATGCTTAAATACCTGCAAAATTGAACATATTCCCATAATCCCTCGCTGTACATCGTTAGCTTTAAGTGTTAAGACAGTTTGCCTCCTAAATACTATATTAACATGTCAGCACTGTTATTGTGAGTTTATTAGCTGATGTTAGTCAAAGACTCTTAGCCATGTTACATTCATTTGTGACACTAAACTTTATTTATCAAAATTAAAGCAATGGCTAATCCATTTTTCTGAAATTTCATTGCAGCAACTCAGAATGGTACTCAGTAAATTGTATGGCCTCCATGTGCTTGTATGCATGCCTGACAGTGTCAGGGCATGCTCCTAATGAGACAATGGAGGTGACCTGGGAATCTCCTCCTGGATCTGGACCAAGGCATCACTGAGTTCTTGGACAGTCTGAGGTGCAACCTGGCGGTGTCAGGTGGACTGAAACATAATGTCCCAGAGGTTGTTCTCTTGGATTTAGGTCAGGTGAGTGTGGGGGCCAGTCAATGGTATCAGTTCCTTCACCTTTCCGGAACTGCATGCATACTCCCGCCACATGAGGCCAGCCATTGTTGTGAACTAGCAGGGAACCCAGGACCCACTGCACCAGCGTAGGGTCTGGCAGTGGGTCCAAGGATTTCATCTCGATACCCAATTACAGTCAGGATGCCATTCCCTAGCCTGTAGAGGTCTGTGCATCCCTCCTCAGAGCATCACTGACCTACCACCAAACTGCTCATCCTTAATGATGTTGCAGGCAGCATAACATTCTTCGCAGCTTCTCCAGCAGACCTTCTACAGCCCTGTTCAGCTCTCCTAGAGTAACTGCCTGTCTCCTGGAATCTCCCCCCATGCTCTTGAGACAGTGCTGGGAGACACAGCAAACCTTCTGGCAATGGCACGTACTGATGTGCCATCCTGATGTGCCTACCTGTGCAACCTCTGTAGGGTCCACGTTATCACCCCGTGACACTGACCCTAGCCAAATGCAAAACTAGTGAGAAAACAGTCAGAAGAGATGAAGAGGGGAAAATGTCAGTGGCCTCCACCTGTAAAACTATTCCTGTTTTGGGGGTTGTCTCATTCATGCTCCTCTAGTGCACCTGTGGTTAGTTTCATTAACACCACAGATCAATGTCCCATAAGTTAATTGACTTGATGCTATACTCTGATTAAAAAAATGTTCCTTTAATTTTTTGAGCCCTGTATATTCTAACAGTTTTCAATCTGTAATTTTATGCATTCTTCTTTTGTTACACTGCACTTGCATAATGGTTCAGACATCCTAAAAAATTAGAATTTTAAGTGAAGAGATGGAATGAGAGAAAAAAACCACATTCTCAGAAATGATACAATTACATGGTTTGTGCTTTGCCAACTGCGTGGTGCTGTTGTGTCTTGGTATATTACTGTTGTTTATAAGGGCAATCATTCAGCTGAACTTAGTTATTTTCTGCTCTGCACAATGCCAAGTAATATCTCTTGACTCCTCTATAATGTCAGATCTCAGTGTATTTTTTGCAGCTTTAGTAAAGTTCAAACTTTATGTACCTGTTGACAGAAGTTGGAGTTGGAATCGGCACAGATGCAACAAGAATAGATGGATGCAGCGGGGGCAGACCGGCCAGCATTCACAGCTCGTACTACTGGAGTGTTTCCTTTTGGCAGCTCCAACTACATAAACTTGGCAAAACTTTGAGAAACAATGTTAAAGTCCTGTCCAGGTCACATAGGGTGAAATGTCTTTTTGTTGTGTAAATCAAGCCTCTGGCAGTGCCCTTGGTTCCTCTGCTGGCTGGCTGCGATCTCCTACTAAGCTCTGACTAACAGCACCAGTGAAACAGACATAATGAATGTTAGACTTCCAAACAGAGTCTGGCGCTGCATGCAGTCTCCATATTTCTCTGACTTTGCCTTCTCTCTTGCTTTCCTTCTTTTTTCATGTTCTTCTTTTCTTTCTCTCTCTCTCAAAAGTAAAAATACATATTGCAGCCATTAAAAAAATCATTCCACCTAATTACATCTGTCACTTCAGGACGTGGCAGTATGTCGTTATGTAATCAACACCGGTCTTTAAAAAAAAAAAAAAAACGAAATGATTTGACTGCTGACAGAAAAATCGTTTAATTAGAATTAATGATATTAAAGGCAGCCTTGTGTAGAAGTGGCAATAATTCTGTCTGCAGCCTCCTCCTTGCATCATTTCTTCAACTTTTCTGCAATGCATCTTAATGGGTTTTCATGCCCGGAGCGGAATCAAGGCCAGAGTGGGAATGTGCTCCATTGTGGTAAGTCTGGCTGGTTCAATAATAACTCATATGACAACACTCTCAGCTATCACACAACCCCCAAACTGTCACCGTTCCACCACTGTGCCTTTGGGTAGACAAGTTCACCCTGAATAATTTCACCACAGAAGCAGTGAACAAGTTCACCCAGAGGAAACTCCTGAAAAGTACATCATGTTTACCCCAAGGCACGATTCATGGGATGCTGACAGCTTCAGTCATGTTTGATAGCTGATGATGTGCACAGCACTAATCACTTGTAAATCCAGATATGTCACTCTGTAATAGAGGACATGACCTGGGGCATAAGAGTCTAACACTAATAAGGAAGTGGATTCTGAAGTCATCATTCTCCTGTGACAGGACAGTCTAAGTACAGCTGACGGACCTACAGGTTTTATTTTTAACTATATGTTCTCACATTAAAGTGGAACTACAGCTCCCTGAAGATAGATGCAAGTGTCTGTGGCTTTACAGTGTTATTTATAACTGGGTTGCCCAGTTTTGCAAGGGAATCACATTTTCCAAAATTTCAATCATGTGTTATGGAGACCTGGATTTCAAGCAGGCTGCTTAGTAGGTCCAGTCCTTGTCATGACCATAAACTGTGTATAAAAGATTTACATGGCCATTCTTAGCCCTTAGATTTAAACTTGTGCAGCCATTGCCCTGTAAGTTTCTTAATCCAAAATTGCTGCAAGGCAGATCCGGGACACACTCGAGACTGACTTGGGAACATCCCTTGGATGAGCTGGAGAAGGTGGCTGGGGAGAGGGTGATCTGGATCGTCTCTGTTTGTGCCCCAAACCTGGATAAGCAAATTGATGGATGGACTGATGGAACAGATCATGTTTATAGCTTATTACAGATATCTTTCAATGGGGGTCTTTGGGGACTGACCCACTTTTGGGGGGGCTCAGCCTCAAGTGGCCATTTGAGGAGCTGCAGTTTTTGTCCTTCCGTTGGCTTAATTTTTCAGCCCCTGATTTTGCTGTTTGGTCAGGATACACATTTGAAGCAAAACACAAAATTCCGGCCTTCAAAATCTTTCCAGATTCATGTTTGTTAGGGTGTTTGGATCTCTCTTTGTTTTCAGAGCAACTCAGCGCTGCCATTTACGCCCATGACCACCTGGTCACAGTTCATAACTGGGCTTTTAGTTGTTTCTTTTTCACTTTAAAGGCACCAGGTGTGGGATTTAAATCCTGCTTTTGTAACTCACTTTGAAACGCTAAACTTTTGATAATATTAATAAGCTGTACTTGTTCAGCACAGTGAATCGAGGGCACTAAATTGTTACAGACCAAATCAATGGCTTTTGAAAGTTGCTGTCAGCTCAGCTGTGACTCAAATCATTTCAAACAATGAGAACGTTGATGACTCATTTGTAAGTACTATTTTATGTACAGTGCTTGTAAGTACTTTTAACAATGATGCAATGGTTATGTGGGCGCGGGGGCTGGTTTACTGTTACTCATTCTCCTGCACACATACCAGACTCTCTCTGACGGACTCTTAGGACCACCTGAGGGCATTACATTGCAGCTTTGTTTTTCCTGTATCTGCTTCATCAGAGAGTAGCGGGGCTCATTAGTGTGTGGCCCCTGTAGGGTCCTGAGGCCCGAGAACCCACCCAGCCAACCTCCAGCGGCCCCTTGGGCCCTGCGCCACAAACACAACAAATCATTGAAACAAAAACGCGTGCTAGCATCCCTAATGCCCGAATCTTTACACTTCAAAAACACAATTATGCTAATGCCAGGAATCATTTGCCATTCCAACTCTGATTTAATGCGGCCTTTTAGTAGGGGAAGCTAATTAGAGGCTTTAATTAACATGTGCGACACAAACTGGAGAGAAGTGTGAAGGAGCCTGTCGATCATGGAGGAGCACAGTGAGAGCGATGAAACAGGGAAAGCGAGGAAGGGAAGTCTGAAAGCTATGCAAATGAGGCGAGGGTGCACCGCAGGGAGGCGCGGATCTCTGCCGCTACAACGGTTTCTGTAAATATCACCGTGACCCGTAGACGGAGTGGAGTCATCTCATTAACACAGATTGGAAGGTGTTACCAGAGCTCAGCCCACGAGGGTCAGTGCTGATACGTCGCAACCTGAGCTTAGTGAGGGCACGATCATTAAAAATGTGACAAAACACAGCATTTAAGGCTGTGTCAGTAATGCGGATATTTTACTCCACTTGCATCATCCTTTCCTGTGTAACTACCTCAGGGAGGACGAGCCCACTGCACAGCTGGACGTTCACTGGTGGTATACTTAGCGTCAAAAGCTGCTGCATATATTCTACAATGCACACAATGACTGCACCGACCATCTTCATACAGCCAGTATGCAGGTTTCTGCAAATTAAACAGCAGCATGTGGGTGCAGGAGTCATCTCATTAACACAGACTGGAAGGTGAACTCTGCAGAACTGTGTATTATTGTTGCATCTTAAGCTCCAGATACCATCATCATCATCATTATTGGGAGATACAAACAGATACTGAAAGTAATCACCTCAGCTTTCTACACTGATGCCCCCCTGGAAAATAAACTGGGCTGCACAAAATAGAACGTTGCAATAGAAGATAGGAGCTGAAAATAGGAAAAGTCAAGGAAATGTAGCTATTAACGTCTGAGCTTTTCACTCAGATTCACACCCTCACAAAGTTCTGCTGCACAGCCGATGCACTTTAGAAAGCAATATAAAGATATTTCGGGACTTATTTCATTTCTCATTTTACTGCTTAAACTACCCTTTAAAGTTTAAAGTGGTTCTTTTTTAGAGTTTCATTAAAACACATTAGGCGGGCTTTTCATGCTTTCTAAAAGCGACAATAGTTCTTGCTAACTCTGTTTTCCCGCTGATAAGTAGTTTATTGCTTGGCAAAGGCTTCAGCACCATTACCTTTGCAATATTTTCAGTGCCTTATAATAGGGCTTTATTATGCAGGGCAGCCACTAAGTCATTTCATTTACTTAATTTGATCATGCAACTTCTTATTTATGTTGGGGTTTGTTTAGTATGGGCACCGATGCTCATCTTGTTTTATGCATTCCAGGGAAATGCGCACTTTGCAAAAGCTATATGTCGTAGGAAATAGTCATTATTCTTACAGCCTTTTTGTCTCTGCAGGCTGAATTCACTCTGTTCTATTCTAAAGCGCTCGGAGCTAGACCAGATTATGGCTTCAGTGCAGTATGGGCAGAGCATGTTTTCCTCATGGGAATGAATGCTGCAGCAGGGGGAGGAATGGCACAGCTTCTCTGATGGTTACACGTGTTTAACTTTAAAATTCATAGAAAGACGAGTCCAACTAACTCAAAGACAAAAGCTGCATTTTGAGTATCGATCCCTGAGACTCGTCTTTTTCACCCTGACACCATACAGACTGCAAATGGCAAATGCATGATTAATTTTTAAATTTTAATTGTGTTTCTGTTCCAGTAGATTAAATAGATGCAGCAGAAGCATAGAAGCAATGTAATAAAAAAACACCTGATCCCGTCTGGTATAAAACACTGTAAATACTATGAGGGATTACCTGACTTATCCTCAAGGCATTGCTCACACTTCACAATGTCTGATGTTAACTTCGTACTACCATCCATCATTTCAAGGATTCTTGTTATTAGGAGACAGCAAGAACAGTGAGACTCACCTGTGTGTTCAGGACAGTCAATCTTTTCAGGTTCAGTCACAGCAAACACTCTTAGTACATCATGTTCTCTTGACCTGAAAAAAAAAAAAAATCCCAAGAAAATTCAGTACCAAGTAGACACTAGCCTCATGTCGTCAAACTAAATTATTATTTTTTTGTTACAAGTTTTTAGCCTGGAGGTCGAAATCTTTGCAAGACCGCAGTTTCTGTTTAATCATTTTTAGCAAACAGTCTTCAGAGTTTGAACAAACATGATGTAAAATCTTTGGGCAGACAGTGAGTTTGGCTTTTGTTAGATTTCTTCTGTGTCTATCCAGTGGATGCACTTCATCTTGGCTTATAAGGTGATAAAATGCGCTTTGAACTATGAAAGAAAAACATGAACTACACATATACATCTTCTGACAAAGGACAGCAAATTGCACAGCTACAAATAATGTAGCATGCTAACAAAAGCAGCTCTAAAGTGCGTTTTTATGATAACAAAGGATCAAATCACCCCATCTTGGTTTGTATTTTGGTTGCAGCAGGCAGCTGTTTCTGTTGAACAACTCCACTAAATCTGGTGTTCATTATTTGTAGCAAGAAAACACAAATTTAACCTAGTAAAGGGGACCTGTTATTCTAATTTGCAAATCTATAATTTAATTCTTGGACAGCTAGCTTTGCATGATTCAGTTCAGAATAATGCTTCTATATCTGATCTTGGTACAACCTCTGAAACAAACTTGTTAAGTTCCTCTCCCCTTAAGGCCATCCTCCTTTTAAGCTAACTTTCTTCTGTTTGGCTGCTCATTATAAACAAAATATTTATGCAGCACATGAATGGGATTCCTGTGCTTACAACCAGCACTGGGTGTCTGACATGACCATATTAGGAATATCCACTATCTATGACAACATAGAGAGTAGAAAGTAGAAAAAAGAGAGTCAGGAGTAGAAAAAAAACTGTCTGTAAATGAGTGCTTTGTGCTGTCAAACCTTTGGCTGAAAAGCATTACTTATATATATGCTGACCTCAAGAGTATATATGTCAGCAAACATGTAAAAGTATAATTGGTCCCCTTTAACACAACTCCAAATGTGTGATATTGGCTTTTTTTGTGTGTGTCATTTAGGGTTTAGGGCATGAATTATGTTTATTTGACTGATGAAGGTGCACATTAAGGGTTAAAAAAGTCTGAAAGGCCACATGGCCACATTTTTGCCATTTTCTAATTAAAAAAAAAAGTTAGATCCCCTTACTTATGGTCCTAGAAGATGCACAAATCATTAGTGATGTTGTCTTTCTTGCTTGTTTGTCACTTGTCATTTGATGCCTTGCTGAAGGACTCGGACACACATCTGCAGTCACAATGTGTCAAACAAGGTGCTCTTGTTTAAGCACCCGCTGAATTACCAATGCAGCAGGGAAACATTCATATGCACTTCACTTTCAAGGTCAGTGACTACTAAGTGGTTCTACAATATGTTCTTTACTAATTTAATACAGCAGAAACTTCTTTTTCCCTGAGGACATCAAGAGGAGACGCAAGTGCTGAAAGCGCTTGAGAAGAGTTCATGCTGAATGTTAAAAAAAAGAGAAAAAAGAAAGATAGAATAAAAAAATCCAGTTATATATTTTTACCAGTGTTGGCACATGATCACATTTAGTAGTAATACAAATTTAAAGTACTTTTCCTTTACAAATCAGAGAAAAACAATATACTTTTTACTTGCTTTAATTTATCTAGCAGAATTTGTTAGTTTAACATTTTATTATTTTTTTATTAATACTGACCTATTAAACTCATTTTCAACTCCATATTTGTTATTCTTGGACTGGAGTATCTTTATATTCAGTGTAGTCCAAAAAATTTGATCTAGGCCTTGGCACAATTCCTGGATTCATTCTGGAGGCCTCTTGCTTTAAGCCAACTTTCTTCTGATTGGCTGCCTTGTTCGGACAGCAGGTGGGCGGGGCATCTTTGCTCACTGTGTGACTGTGTGCCTGAGATGGCCATATAAGGGATATCCCTTCTGTCTGACATCATGCAGAGCCAAGAGTAGAAAAAAGTGTGTGTGTGTTTGTGTATATCTTATGAAATACTACAATTATGGTATATTTCAAGTGTCTGTTAATAATTCCAACAAAGTATAACAAAGTATCCTATGTAAACCTCTCAGAAGTTTCAATTTTAAGCCTGTATTTTCCTCCAACTCAACCACATACAACAATAAAATGGGCACAGCTGCAATGATTAATAGATCAGTTGAGCAAAACTACAGAAAAATAATTTCAGTATTTTTTTTTTAATTAACAGTGCCAAACATTTGCCAGTTTATTTATAGAATATCTTTGAAGTTTCCACGGAAGGCATCAACTAACTCTGTTGGCAAATATTTTATATATTGTTACAGACATTTCATGGACAAGGTGATGAAAAGAATTTGCTGTAAGACCTGGAAAATATTTCAAGATTTGAAACCACTTAAGAGTGCACCAATATTTGCATCTGTCCAGAAAGAGCAATAAACTTGGCAAGTTCTCATTCTGTCGGTAAACAGCATTTCATATTGCTCATAAAGAAATCAATTTAATGGATGGAGCTGAAAAAAACAAAACAAAAACAAAACGGTACGGTTGCTGAGGTTGGCATCAGAGGGGCTTTTATAGTGAACTTGATTAAAAGAAAATTGCTTTCAAGTGCTCTCAGCAGGCTAGAGGTTGAGTGGGTGTGCTCTTGTGTGCAGCAATAGTGGTGTTTCACAAACTAGGCTCGCGGGGGGAGGAAACAAGATGAAGAAATGCTCTGAAACTGCCTGAGGACATAGAATATGGAAGCACTGGTGACATGGTGGCGCAATATTACTTCTATTATCAATTTCAGTGTATTATCATTTACATGCCACGTTCGAGACCATCGCGATTGAATTCATTTTTATGTTTCTGTAATGCAGGAACTGAAATGTTGGTGTGCTTTAAAACTTATTTTAAAATTGTATTTTTGATTAAGCTTTAACATCCGCTGCCTTCAAAGCTATTTTTAAACCAAAGTGTGGAAAAATTAAAAAAAAAAAAAAAAAAATCTCCTAATTGTGGATTTTATCTAGATAAGTGACAAGAGACCTGACAGGAGAGCTGGAGGAACAGGCTTTTTCATTTTGGAATTTGTGTAATTTATTCCCCGTTGAATTCAAAATGACATCAGAAGATCAAATGCTGTCCCTGATTTCCATGAAACCTTCACCTAATTGGCTTTTAAAGAGTGAAATGAGTGCTGGTGAATAATTTAACTACTTGGTTTTAAAGTAGTTTGACTTTGGTGAGAATACTATTGGAGATCCATTGGTATGCAAGGTTATTGTTTAGAAGCACTGTTCATAAATTAAATTTGCATTTGATTGAACTTTTTCGCCACAGTGCCCACTGAAACATAGCTCATTCTAGCCATTATAACCCATGTAAACACATAGAAACGTGTTGCATCACCACGTAATTGTGTTTTAAGGTTTTGTTAAAGCATCTTCATCTTTGTTTATTTGCTTCACAGGTCAAATTGATCACAGAATCTGTACATAATGTGAATCATGCACAGTTTTACACCCCACTGGATTGGGTTCACTTTGATGCCTACTGTTTTAACATAACATTCACTGGCACCTGAAAATCATCTGATAGGCATTAGCATATGCACTGCAGCATAGTAAACAGTGGATCCATGGGAGCATTTTACTACAAATAGTTTTCTTAGTGAATAATTAATAAGTCTGCTTCAGCAAATATGCTGTAGATGCGTTCATTCTTTTGACATTTGCATGTGCATTAGGTTTGTTGGTGGTTTTCATCATTGCATATTTTAGTAGTAGTTTTAATGCAGAGAGTTTTATGGTGTTCTTGTTTTAAGTGTCAGGTTTCAGTTTACCACAGCCGAAGGTTATTTTTTATCTTCGTAGGCTCCACATCAGTAGGAGCCTTCACAGATGGACTTTTGATGAAAACTGACTTTGAACTATATCTGGTACAGTCAAAGTAAAAAAAAAAAAGTACACCTTCTTTCAATTCTAAGACTGTATACATCAGTGCTTAATAAAACTTATCCAGTTCTTACCTGTTTTTAAACGAGGTAAATACAACGTCAGACAAACAGCAAAATATAACACATTACGCCGTGTCATTATTTATTTGGCAAAAACTAGGCCACAGAGCAGAAGCCGTGTGTGGAAAATCCAAGTCAGGCTGAGGTCTGGACTTTGGGCCATTTCAACACTGTGATTCTTTTCTTTTTCAGAACCTGTGGTTGCTGAACAAACCCAAATTATCACCCCTCCACCACCGTGCTCGACAGTTGGTCTGAGATGTTTGTGCCGATATGCTGCGTTCGTTTTTTGACGAATGAGGCACTGAGCAGTACACGATCTGACCTTGGAGTGAATTTGCTGGGATATCCACTCCTGGAGCGACTGGCAACTGTCTTGAATGTTTTCCACTTGTTAAAAATCTTCCTCACTGTGGAATGAGGGAGACTTAAGATCATTGGGAAATGGCCTTATAACTCTTTGCAGATTGATGGACAGCAAACGTTGCTTCTCTAAGATCATTGCTGGTGTCTTTCAGATGTGTTAACACACATCTGAATGTTCCAGCTCAGCAATTTGAAAAATGGTGTACTTTCTTTTTACATTATACAGTGTCCATCCAAAAATAACTTAATCCAAGTAAAAAGAAATGCAATAAAAAATAAACTGCATTGCTGTCATTTGTTTGTCCTATATGAAAAAATTTCCACCAGTCCCCTGAAAAATACTCCCAGTTGGCATCTGCCAGCCAAGAGAGATTTTAGCACACTCATTTCATTTGAAAACATCATTAAAAAACAACTTTGTTTTAAATAGCTTACCATGTTTTTGTTTGAATATGTAAAACACTAAAGATGGGTAATAAATTAAATCTAAACTACTGCTCTGAAAGGAAAATGCAGAATAAAAAACCTGCCAGTGTAGCATGTTTGCCAATTGCTGACTGAAAATACTCACAGCTTCATAAACTGGTGGAGTTAACCACAGAAATGCTTTGCCCAGATCAAGCAGACATAACAATCAGACAGCAGGTTAATGGACAAGGGTAAATATACAGGCACTGGTAAGAACAGGCAACATCAAAAATAAGTGCAAAAAGCACAAAAACAGCCGAAAAAGTGCAAAATTAATTAGTAAAATACATGTTGAGTGCTAAAATTTTTAAGATCATCAAGGAAAACCATTCAAGCATCATATTTGTGCCAACAGAGGAAGGAAGGTTATTCTCTAGTTTTGGAGCTACCACTATAAAATCTCCCTCAACTACTGACATCAGTGGGTGCCAGATACCTTTCATATTGAATGATATTAGGATTGCTACTGGGTGTAGTCAGATATGGCACAGAAATGCATAGCAAAGCTTTCCTAAAAATGCCATCGCTCCCAGTTGATGATAATGATGTTTTTATACTTTGGTTTCATTTGAATTAATAAAGAAGCTATAACATTAATTTATGAGTTTTAGAGGTGCCTAAGAAAAAAATGCAGGTTAGCTACCCCTAGACTCCAGTATGCTAAGACATGCTAAGGAACTAACTGTAATCTCAATGTGCAAAATTGAGCTAAAAATTCTATCATTATGTTACCGTGATGCAGGATTTGCCCTAAGCTTGGGGTGGTGCACAGGTTAGTTGCCTCTTGGTCAGCTGGAGCCTTTCTGGGAAGTTTGCATGTTCTCCTATAGCAATGGCATGCTCGTTAGGTTGATTGGCGATTCTAAATTGTCTGTAGGTGTGCATGTGAGAGTATGTGTTTCTCTATCCCTCTCTGTTGCCTTGTGATGGACTGGCATCCTGTCCTAGGTGAGCCCCACTTCTTGCCCTGTGACAGCTGGGATTGGCTTCAGCCCTGTGACTCTAAGTTAAAAAAAACAGATGATGGATGATCTGAAATTGCCCAGTTAGCAGTGTGGCAGATAGCTGTGACATGCTAATCATATACATTATATTGCATTATTTTTATAAGTTGACCCCCGCTGAGGCCAAGTTGGGGTAATTTTTTTAAATCTAAGATTATGGTAATATAAAACTTATTGTTAAGCATCTTATTTGCCTACTGTTAGGTTAACTACACATAACACAGCTAAAAACAAACATAGAAGTTAAAAAAGACGTTAAGAAAAAAGGAAAATATAATCATTTAAAGCCTTTTTATCTTTTCATATGATATCTCTCCACTTCTGTCCATTGATGTAAGCTAATGACGATTTGATCTTCACATTCATTTACTCCTTTACTCCAAGAGCTGTCTCCAGTGGTGGATATCTACTCTCGCTTTGCTTATTTTTATTTTTTTCTTTGCAGCCAAACATGATTTCTATCAGACTGTTGCTGCTGCTGGTGGTGATAAGAGTTGCTTTCCAGCCGTTTTAGCCGCCGCTTGCTGTTCAGATAACTGGATACCTGCCTTTGCGCATCTGCTTTTCAATCGGCATTCTGTATTCTTGTATTGTTGGACTTGGGGCAGGCTGGACATCAGACAGACTCGCTTCACCATCTCGGTATTACACAAAAGTCTGCTCCGTACAAATAAAGTGATTCAGTACTATCTCGTAAAAATAATACATTAACATTTTGACATCATAGCAAATGTTTCTTTGCATTCTGTTGTTAGCAATAGTTATATCTGGATGGCTGCAAACCATTTTAATGGTTAAATTAGAACCTTTAACTTAACTTGCTGTTAGGTTAAACTGTTTCTTTAAATCGTATTTCTGTTTGGGGCCATTTGAGTCTGGAAGCAGATCCAATAGATTGCCCCTAGCAGTCTACTGCAGTTTTAAAAGACCCAAGTAAACATCTTTAAAAGATCCAGTCTATAAAACATTCGAATTTTATCATCCAAAACATCTACAGTCCCTCTTTTTAGTTTGCAGAGCTCGCATTTTGGACCAAAACTATGCAAGATGCAGCTGACAGGAGCTCGTAATGACTTGGCATTCGACAGAACATGCAGCCCACAGACAGACAGAGACAAGACAGAACACTTCAGTGACCACGCTCAGATGGGTGAAATCCCCCGGTCCGACAAACTCATCCCACACGATCGATAGCTGCTGTGACAACAGCCCTTCCCGTCACAGGCTGGAGAACAAGCTGTTGTGAAGGTCTGAGAATGGAAGATAGGCCCCGGAGGGGAGGCTTGATTTACGACCCCAAGTCAAGATGGAAGCACAGTCGCCCACATACTGTAGACGGCCTTCCTGCTACATCAGTCTCCCTCTCCCTGCCTGCCTGCCTGCCTCTCTACTTGTCCTCCTTCCAGTGCCTATTTGCCCGCCTGCTGACAGCAGGAATGGTCTGAGATGACATACCGCCAAGAAAAACATTTCATTGTGTTCTTTACCTTCACTTGGATTTTGTGGATGATGAAATCTTAAATGTCACCTTTGGCTTGTTTTATTTATTTATTTATTTTTTTAATAAACTTAGCCAGAGGGGGGATGATGTTTAGAAAGATAATGCTGGAGAAGGACCTAATTTTAAAATGCCATGTAGCCATCGATCAGCAGGAGAAACAAAGAGATGACACTCAGGAGGTTCTGCTAGACAAACAACCACCCTGCAGTAAGAAACATGGAGGGAACATGTCACCTGCAGGCAATGGTACACTGCACAACACAGTGCTATGTGTTGAAGCAACAGTTTTACAGAGGCAGCATGCTTTGGCCCGCCACTCCAGCTGTTTAGATACAGACTTTTTATGTTTTTTCAAGTAAAGAAAGGCAAAGAAGATTTTGTAGATCAATCTTGGATTTGCACACTTGTTTATCTGTCATGGTCCGGGGTCCACAGGACCCCGGGTGTTTTTGTTTTGCTTCGTTTTGTCTGTTCGGTTTGGGATTTCTTTTGGTTGTGAGGTTTAATTATTTCTAGTCCCTGGTGTTCTCTCTATATTGTGTCAGGTCTGCGTTTTTGTTCCATCGTGTTACTTCCTGTTTTATTTTGATAGTTGTCCAGTCCCAGTCTCTTGTGTTTAGTTTTGCTTCCCCTGGTCTAGTCAGTATTATCAGCGTCACCTGTGTTACCACCTGTTTCCACCTCCCTCTTTAGCCCTCCTGTGTATTTAAGTCTTGTGTTTCCAGTGCCTGTTGTCGCGTCGTGGTCCCGTATTCGTCTATGTCTCCTGCTGTGTATCCTGTTCAGCCTTCATATTTTGCTCGGTGTTTTGCCACTAGCTCTGCCTAGTCCGGCCTTTTGTTTGCACCTGAAAATAAAGTTGAAATTCCTTTTACCTGTGCCTGGCGTGGCCTGCATTGGGGTCTCTCCTTCCTGCCTGCCACACAGACGATACATGACAGAACGACGCGACCAGAATGGACCCCGCGGATATGGAGGTGTACAGCGGCTCTCGCCTGGCTCTGGGGGGACCCGAATATTGGAAGGGTCCCCGACAACGCCGCTCACCTCTACAGCCTAAGCCGCAGGTTTATCGTGGGGACGGACTGTTTTTGGCTCCAGCCGCTCCCGCACCTGCCTCTCCGCTCACTCGCCCCTCTTCCCTCTCGCAGTCAGAGCAACAACGGAGGAAGAGGAATTCTCGGCGGCAGCGGAGGGAGTTTTCTCCGGAGCCAAGTGGGATGACGCCAGAGGAAGCGTTTTCCCGGTACCTGGGATATAAAGGTCCCTGGCCACCCAGTTCACTCTCTTCACTGCCGCCTCAGCCTGTTCCGGAGGGCAGGCAGCTAGACTCCCAGCAGCGGTGGAGAGGATCCCCTCCGGCGCCGTGCGGTATAAAGCCGCGGATTTCATCGCCACCATCGCTGCCGCAGGTTTCCCCGCCGTCTGCACCACCAGTATCTCAGCCCACCAACACAGTGAGTCAGTCTGTTTTGGGTTCAAAAGGAACTATTAAACCACAAACTGTTAGCAAGGCTCACATGGACAAACCTGAAACCATATCATACCGTGAAGCTATGGACTCAGCGGCTCTTGCCCTATTTGAGGAAAAGAAAACAATAATCATTCGGAGAGTGGACACTCTGTGTTTTGAACTGTTGTCTGACCCGTGTGAGGAAGAACAGAAAGCCATTGCAGCCAAGCTTCAAGGGCTGGTTGATAACTCTCCTTGGCTTCTGGATTCCTTACACGGGTTAGTAAAGGACTTTCTGGTCACCACCCTTCGCCTTCAGCCGTCCACACCTGCAGCAGCAGAGCATCTGCCCCAGCTTCAGTCTCCGTCGCCTGCATCAGCAGAGCCCCCGCTGCCACAGCCTGCATCAGCAGAGCCCCCGCTGCCACAGCCACGCACCAAGCCGCCTGCAGCAGCAGGCCCCAAGCCACAGCCACGCACCAAGCCGCCTGCAGCAGCAGCTGCAGCTCTTCCTCTGGCTCAGTCAGCTGTAGCTTCAGCTCCCCTCCAGTCTCAGTCAGCTGTAGCTCCAGCTCCCCTCCAGTCTCAGTCAGCTGTAGCTCCAGCTCCCCTCCGGTCTCAGTCAGCTGTAGCTCCAGCCTCCCTCCGGTCTCAGTCAGCTGTAGCTCCAGCCTCCCTCCGGTCTCTGTCAGCTGTAGCTCCAGCCTCCCTCCGGTCTCAGTCAGCTGTAGCTCCAGCCTCCCTCCGGTCTCAGTCAGCTGTAGCTCCAGCTCCCCTCCGGTCTCAGTCAGCTGTAGCTCCAGCCTCCCTCCGCACTCAGTCAGCTCCTGCTCCTGTAGCTCTGCCTCGCACTCAGTCAGCTCCTGCTCCTGTAGCTCTGCCTCGCACTCAGTCAGCTCCTGCTCCTGTAGCTCTGCCTCGCACTCAGTCAGCTCCTGCTCCTGTAGCTCTGCCTCGCACTCAGTCAGCTCCTGCTCCAGTAGCTCTGCCTCGCACTCAGTCAGCTACAGCTCCAGTAGCTCTGCCTCGCACTCAGTCAGCTCCTGCTCCAGTAGCTCTGCCTCGCACTCAGTCAGCTCCTGCTCCAGTAGCTCTGCCTCGCACTCAGTCAGCTTCCGCTCCAGTCGCTCTGCCTCGCACTCAGTTAGCTTCCACGCAGTCAAAGTCCCCAGTGTCAGCACTACCAGGTACCTCACAGTTGTCAATGTTAGCTGTAGCAGTCTCCCCTCAGTCTTGGTCAGCTGCAACTACCCCTCAGCTTCTGCCAGCACCTCTGGTGTCAGCCTCAGTAGCTTCCCTGTCTCAGCCCCAGTCTCTCCCGTCAGCTGCTGTAGAGTCCCTAGTCTCCCAGTCAGAGTCCCAGTCAGCTCCCCTGTCACCATCAACCTCACCATCGGACTCACCCAAACAATGCCCTAAGCAGACCCAGCCGTCGGAGGGGACGACTGCGCGCCCTGCAGAGCAGCCCCAGCCTGCACATCCAGAGCCCACGCTGGAGGGTCCCGCTCAGTCCGAGCCTCCTGTCTCGTCTGTTTGTCGCCGCCGCCATTGGAAGCACAGCCGGCCTCCTGTCCTGTCCCGCGGCCGGCCTCCAGTCCTGTCTCTTCGCCGCCGCCGCCGCTGGGAGCGCGGCCGGCCTCCAGTCCTGTCTCTTCGCCGCCGCCGCCGCTGGGAGCGCGGCCGGCCTCCAGTCCTGTCTCTTCGCCGCCGCCGCCGCTGGGAGCGCGGCCGGCCTCCAGTCCTGTCTCTTCGCCGCCGCCGCCGCTGGGAGCGCGGCCGGCCTCCAGTCCTGTCTCTTCGTCGCCGCCGCCGCTGGGAGCGCGGCCGGCCTCCAGTCCTGTCTCTTCGTCGCCGCCGCCGCTGGGAGCGCGGCCGGCCTCCAGTCCTGTCTCTTCGTCGCCGCCGCCGCTGGGAGCGCGGCCGGCCTCCAGTCCTGTCTCTTCGTCGCCGCCGCCGCTGGGAGCGCGGTCGGCCTCCAGTCCTGTCTCTTCGTCGCCGCCGCCGCTGGGAGCGCGGTCGGCCTCCAGTCCTGTCTCTTCGTCGCCGCCGCCGCTGGGAGCGCGGCCGGCCTCCTGTCTCGTCTCTTCGCCGCCCACCTGAGGGCATCCATCGTCGCCGTCGCTGGGAGCGTGGTCGGCCTCCTGAGGACCCTTCTTTTTCCTGGCCTGTGATTTCTGCCCCTTGGCCCGGGCGGCCCCCTGAACATTATGGACTGGTTTCTGGCCTTGTGCTGTTTTTTTGTTTGGGCCCTGTGTTTTTTTGTTTCTGGTTCCTTGTGTTTTGTTGTTTTGGTTCCCTGGACGGCTTCGGCCATCTTTGTCCTCGTACCCTGAACTGTTTATTGGACTGTTTTTTTCTGGCTTGGTGGCGCCGATTTTTGGTTTGCCCTGTGTTTTTGTTTTGTTTTGGACCTTGTCACTTCCCTGGCAGACCCCCTGAACTGTTTTTGACTTCTGTTTTGTCTCCCGGGTTTGGTTTGTTTCGGTCCCTCCGTCCGGTTCCCCCTCCTCCCGCCCTGGTCTGGTTTGTTTTGCTTTTTTTTGTTTCGGTTGGGACGTCTGGAGCCGTCCCTTGAGGGGGGGGTACTGTCATGGTCCGGGGTCCACAGGACCCCGGGTGTTTTTGTTTTGCTTCGTTTTGTCTGTTCTGTTTGGGATTTCTTTTGGTTGTGAGGTTTAATTATTTCTAGTCCCTGGTGTTCTCTCTATATTGTGTCAGGTCTGCGTTTTTGTTCCATCGTGTTACTTCCTGTTTTATTTTGATAGTTGTCCAGTCCCAGTCTCTTGTGTTTAGTTTTGCTTCCCCTGGTCTAGTCAGTATTATCAGCGTCACCTGTGTTACCACCTGTTTCCACCTCCCTCTTTAGCCCTCCTGTGTATTTAAGTCTTGTGTTTCCAGTGCCTGTTGTCGCGTCGTGGTCCCGTATTCGTCTATGTCTCCTGCTGTGTATCCTGTTCAGCCTTCATATTTTGCTCGGTGTTTTGCCACTAGCTCTGCCTAGTCCGGCCTTTTGTTTGCACCTGAAAATAAAGTTGAAATTCCTTTTACCTGTGCCTGGCGTGTCCTGCATTGGGGTCTCTCCTTCCTGCCTGCCACACAGACGATACATGACATTATCCCACGATAAAATACACCTTACTTGCACTTTAAATCTATATTTATAAATATGTAATCATCTATATAATCATTGATTATTCTGGCATCATATTAGCAGTTCTTGGGTGTTGGTTGTTTGTACCGTGGGAGCTGTTGTAGGAGTCTGGCCATTCTAAAGGAGGTTTGTCATCACATCAACCTCAACCTTCAGCAGTCGACCACATCTCCTCGCATGGTTTAACCCCCAAAGCCCTTCCGCCGCACACTCGGACCCCCCCCCTCCCCTTTTAACTTTTCTGGCTGCTGTTGAGCAAGCGAAGATACCCTGCCTCCCTCTCTCTCCCTCCTGAGCGGTATCAATATTCATGGGTCTGCCGGGTGCGTTTGTGCGATGGCTTTCTCATTAGCCTTTGATCCCCTTGCGCGAGGCCTGCCGGAGCGTTGCGGCGCCAACAACAGAGCGGCGTTTGAAGTGTAGAGAGAACAGCTGCTTGCATTGATCTCCATATACTTTCTTTGCCATCCACAAGCGCGTCCACACATATGCAGATGCTGCCCACGGGCACATGAATACATGCATCTACTGTAGGATTACGCTCGCAAGAGTGTAGATAGAGCTCGCAGCAATCGATATCAAAATCAATTGTGATAGCTGATAAGCTTTTTAAGCTCCGTGTCTTTGGGTTTTAACAGCTGGGCAACACAAGCTGAGGTATCACCTTGGGTTGTGGAAACTTTAATGGACGTTTTTCACTATTTTCTTACACTGTTTAGACCACAATATTAACAGATTAAGTCAGAATGAAATCAGAAAGCTATAAAAATAAGCAAATTAAAATTTTTATTTAGTTAGTGGCAAAATCTCATACCTGAGGCTTATCAACAGGTATTATACAAAAAACACTCCATTTTCTCACTGAGGATGTAAGTAAAAAAACAAACTGAGCTGACATAACACAGAGAACATTTGATGCTCATTGAAAATTAATAATGAGGTACTTCTTCTAACAAAATAGAGATTCTAAGCCACTAAATTATACAGCAAGCTGATGCAAAGCTGCACAAAGCTTGGTGAATAGCTCTTATTTGCTATTGCGAGGCTGTGGAAATTATAATGATTACAGAATTATTTGTGGAAGCCAGGAATATTTTGTTAGAAAAACAAACCCGCACACAAATAATCAACAGAGGCTTTACTGTTTTTGAAATGTATTTTAAAGGATAATCCACCGTCTGGTTGTGAAATAACAGCATTTTTCAGCCAAAATGACATCACGCTGTATGAAGCCCTTTAGCACAATTCCAGCCATATCACAATGTCAAAAAACACAGGCTTGTATCACAGTCTGTGTGGTCCACGCTGAATCTTAAGATTACCACCCCCCCTTTATTACAGAATGAGCGACTTTTTTGCTCCACAATGTTAAAGCATGTTCTCCTGCACAGCCAGGAAAGGACAAGGTCCAGCTAGTATGACATCATAACATCTGCACAAAGACAATCCCTGCGCTATTGCACTCAATAATTCTCCCCTCTCTTCTGGTATCCTCTGCATAAAAAGCACAATTAAAGATTAAGACTGGGAGCTTGTCTGGGCTATCGCTCCACTGAGGACGGGTCAGCAGATCAATACTGCCAGTGTGTCTGATAACATTAGACCACCCTTAATGGCACTAATGAAGAGAGAGTTAGGTCAGAGAAACAGTCACAGCAAAGATGGGTTCATTAGATAAGATGTGGTTTTGACCCATTTTTTTTCTTTTTCATTTTGATGTTACTGTTTAATAAGAATCCAACATGGCATTATTTAAAATAAGTGTGCAAAATTAAGTCCGTGACTCTTTTAAACCATAAAGATGAACACCTAACAAAAATATATGATTTAATGCAAGCTTCACTAGAGCGCATGCAAGTAAGAATTAGAACCAGTAAGCTTCTTTTTTTTTTTTTTTTTTTTTTTTTTTCAGTTTTTGCTTAGTTATGTGACAGCAAAAGAGAGAAAAGATGAAAGCAGAAGCTCCCTCAGTGTCAAGTTTCTAAAGTAACCAACTCTTGTCAGTGTCCTTTGTAACATTAGGTCACAGTGTGCTGAGAATGACTCTGATTGAAGGGAGTGTTATCAGTGTTCAAATGTCAAGAGAAACTACATCTCAGCAGAATCGCCTCTGACATTATAATAAATCACACCCCATTGTGCACACCTACTCACACAATGACACACACACCATCCATATATATATATATATATATATATATATATATATATATATATATATATATATATATATATATATATATATATATATAGACAGAGAGAGAGAGAGAGAGAGAGAGAGAGAGAGAGGGAGAGCAACCTGCTGCTGAAAAAGCCTTGTACTTGGCAGGATCTTTGCACACATACACACTACTTAACATCACCAGTGCCTGGCTGCTGCTGCTGGCTCACAGTCCTGACAAAGATGAAAGGAGGAGAAGCACAAAAGGAGTCAGTGAGAGGTAACGTACCTCACAACGGATGTCTCGGTTTTAACTTCAGGAGCTGCAGGAGCTGCACCGGTGAGGCGGGACTGTCGACTTCTCTCTGTCTTCTCCCTCTCTGTCTTCTCTGGGATGGAGGCTCAGGAGGAGAGCTGCTCCTTCGCTGCCTCCTCCCTGCCTCTGGCTTGCTCTGCAACTGTCTCAACCCCTCTCACTATCATACCTCCCCTCCCTCCCTCCCATGCCCCCCCCCCCTTTTTCCCCTCCTCTTTCAACTCCTCCCCTTTTCTAACCTGCTCCTTTCTGTCTTTCTCCTACACCACCCACAAACTCAAGGGTGACAAAAGAAATCAGGGCTTTTATCATTACTTTCAGCTTTTCTACAAAGTATGCTTGCTATAGTGCTGAAATGTACCCCAAACTCGCCGACTAAGGTGTGTTTTCTGCACTCCAAGGTTCATATAAAACAAATTCTGTGGCTCATGAAGCTGATTTTAATACACTGATTATTTTAGAATAGACTAATGCTAATGTCTGTGTCAAAAAACTGACTAATAAACTGTCCATAAAAATGCCCACTGTAGTTATTGTGAATTAAAATCTGATAAACAGACAAAATCTCAAAGATATTTAATTTTATGTCACGTTAGACAAAGAAAGGTTACATTTTAGAAACTACAAATTCAAAATCTTTGGAATTTTTGCTTGATTTCTCCCAATCAATGTGTCTTTGAATCAATTCAGCTCCATATTTTAATTATGCTTCAGTGTAACATGATTGGTGAATGGCTTTATCATTTATTGATTGGTATATTTTTAATGAAGGAAATCAATCACAGAAGAGGCAGCATACAACAAAAAAAAGAAGAAAAAAAGAGGCCGAGGGAATATTTAAGGATTGCAGGATGTCTGATTATTCAGCACAGAGTATGCTGAAAGATTGGCACTTATGGGACATTAAGGATAAAAAAAAATATCCAGCAAAGATGTGAATTTGCGTTTTCCACACACTTGTGAAGGAAATTCATTTCTTCCCTGTCCTTTATTTCAATAATATCAGTCATGTGAAGACCACTCTTGGATTCCTCAACACTGGCCAGTTCTTCGTCTTTTTCGTCTCCTTTTCCCCTCTCTCACATCGGCAGCCCTTCGCTGCCTCTGCCCCTGTTTCCATAGTGACACTTTCCCCGACTCTGGCTCGACATAATCAAGTGAACGGGGTGGGGGTGGGGGTGGAGGTGGGGTTTAGAGAGGGAACTGTGAGTAGGGTGCGGGTGTGAGAGGTTGAAGAAATGGCCAAGATGGAAAAGACTGAAAAAAAAAAAAAAATAGGCAAACAGCGAGAGATAAAGGAGCAAATAATGAATTAAGAGAATGTCAATAAAGAGAGTTTGTCAATGGCAAACAGTGTCTTCGGCTCGAGTCCATCTCCGCCTGATGTTGGGTTTTGATCAGGTGCTTTGCAAAGCCTTGGCATATGGCTAAAATAATTATCATGCTCATCAAACAACTAGATGGCCACTTGTTCTTTGTCACAATGCTCCCACCAGAGCAGAAATGAATTATGGGAGATTTGATCAATCTGAATTTTAATGGGAGTGGTGCCCAGCAGGGGTTTACTGCATGATGCCAGGGAGAGATGCTGTGAACCCACTTGAATGTTAGAATAAAATTATGTACACCATTCAGACTAAATGTGGAGCTATAAGCCATTCTGCTGCAGAGTTTTAGCAGTGCTATCAATGTTGAATAGCAGTGCAGCCTATCTCGTGGCACATCACTCTTTTTGTTGGATTTTGTAAACATTCATGTCTCTGTGATGACAAATCCGGCCAAGTTTGGCAATCCACTAACTTTTCTCCTTGCTCCAAAATGAGGTTAGCAATTTGGGTTTTTAGTGAAATGTCTCAGCAGGATGGACTGCCATGAAATGTGGTGCAGACTGGGTGAAAATATCCCAGTTTCTACTGGATCACAGACTTTATATAAATACAGATGCTGAGTCACTACTTTCTCTGACTGTGCAAAAGTTAAGCCAGAGTTTTTTAGGAATAGGTGCTCATATTTTCATTGTTATCCTTATTTGGTCATTTGCAACTAGAGCATTGACTGAGGAAGACTGATGTTGGCTATTAGCGTCGTCATGATTGCTGCTGTTTTTAAGCCTCTAGCTAAAAATGTTGGCCCTTGCCACCTCTCAGTTTTTGAACTGGGCATGTCAAGTAAGTGGTTGATCTGACTGAGGAGACTGTGTGCTCATATGGCGGCAACTTGTCAGTCACACAGTAGCCACGCCCTAATGTGTACCCTGCTTTTATTCCTTTTTTTTTGAAGCCATAATTTAAAAAAGGAATATCTTCATGTTTCAAATAGTCTTAAAACTATCAACTGAGGCCACATGTTTGTCAGGAAATTGCTGTAAAACAAATAGAAAGTATGGACAGAGGTTTCTCACATGACATCATGCATGCAGTGCTCAAAGGTTGTCTGCCATATTGGTTATGATACTCCAATGGCAGTGGCTCCTGGAAGTTGCCATCGCTCAGTGAATGAAATCAAATGCAAAGAAAGTGCTGCACCAAAAACCTCCAAGTGATTGCTTTGGTTGGTAGCAGATTGGCACGGTTTTCATGTTTATCTCCAAATACTTGCTAAGAACTAGCTGAGTGGTAGTACAACTCAAAAAAGTGTGATGCAAACCTGAAATGGAGACGGTTTGCCTTTAAAGTAAAAGATGGTCAGCAAGTTTCATAAACTCCATGAGGTCATTAATCAGACTCACATCTGCTAATTACTTCTAGGCAACAGACCAATAAAACACTAGAAAGAAAAAGAATAATCAGACTGCTTGGATGGGCTGTACCACACAGCCAGCGACATGTTTTGTCAAATAATTCCTTTAAAAATGCTCCAAAAAACACCAACATCTCAAACACGCTGGAGGTCAGTGGCTCCAGCTGCCTGTGTCGAGACACCTGTCAATCAAAGGGCTGCACTCCTAACTACACTATCCAGATGGATGAGGTATTTAAAATAAAACAACTGTGAAGTTGTTATAATTTTTTTTTTTTGTACCACACTGTAATCATGCTTTTTAATGCTGTAAAAATCATTTTAAAACTGCACTTTTGGAGTCAGCCTGAAGTAGTCACCAGTAGAGCTACAGTTTTTGGCACCTCCATGTTATTTTTCACCCTGGGAGATTGTAGTCCCCCCCCCCCCCAACTGCTAATATGAAAGGGGAGTAGTTTATTACCTAATGCTATTAAAACAGAGATGCATCCTTATTAAATCACAGCTTCCATGGTGTTGGGTCTTTACTGCAGTGTTACTCATTGCAGGGACAAATGCTCAACAAATCTGTGCAAATAGTATAAGCACACAAGTATATGTGTGCTATAATTACTATTGTTTACTTTAGAAACATCAGTGAATGTCCCCAGGAGGGATAAGAGAGATTGTGTTGCTGCAGATTGTCATTTTGCAGGATTAATCACAATTGAAAGGGATTACTGTCAACTGCCATCCTTCCTGTGTGATCAAGGAGCAGAAGCAATATGGCTTGCGAATCTTCTAATTCTCTATCGATCCCTGAGCTGCTGTGTTAATGCCTGCCTCCCCCACCACAAAGGTCAGGTGGCAGGGTCAGCCACTCATGGACCCGGTACAGATTTAGAGCCATGATTAAAAGGACACTTCTGCAGGGAGGCTGCTAAGGGTCACAGGAATCAAAGGTGAGACTTCTTTTTTTTTTTTTTTAACAACACAGTTTTTCTGCTGCTCTTGTCCTCAAGGGAAACCCGCACTTCGAACACCGAGAGAAAATAAATTATTCTTTATTACTGCTTTGAAAAGCAGTAATGGTTATTAAACTACCACTTTGGCGAATATCATCCTTTTACACTCAACTGGAATAAACCAAGAGAAACCCCCCCCCCCCCCCCCCCCTTTTTTTCTCCCTTTTGTAAAAATAAATCATATGTTCATGCACACTTTCCTTTATTAAGCAAGTGTCAGTGTGTCGTCTGAAGAAAAAAAGAAAAGAAAATATCTCAGTTATGTTGGTAATATCTTGCTTGTTCTGGGATGATCATTACCTTATAGGGCAGCTAATATTAGCTAATGTCAAGCAAGACACTTGAATTCATAACCATATATAATAAAACTCAGTCTCACAGGCTTTGTTTCATTACTGTTTGCAGTATTATCATGAATCTTTATGGTGATATAATGAAAACAATATATAACAAAAATATTACATTATTATATAAATGCTGGTAGTTTACCTCAAAAACAAACTCTGTTATTAAACTCATATTCAAAGTTCCCTTGGGAAAAGAGCGAATGCGTATTACATTTGTTGACTCTGTGTATATGTTTTTGTCTAATTTAACACTTGAGCATTTTTTTCTGTATTTTAAATCTTACAGGTTTAGGATCTGAGGGTGCTATATACATTCACCGACCACTTCATTAGGCACACCTGTTCAATTGCTTGTTCATATAAATAGCTAATCAGCCATTCACATGGCGGCAACATGTTCCAGACAGCCTGCTGAAGTTCAAACTGAGCATCAGAACGGGGAAAAATAGGATTTAAGTGACTTTGAATGTGGCATGGTTGTTGGTGTCAGACAGGCTATTCTGATTATTTCAGAAACTGATGATCTGCTGGGATTTTACCACAAAACCATCTCCAGGGTTTACAGAGAATGGCCTGAAAAAGAGAAAATATCCAGTGCGCAGCAGTACTCTGGGTAAAAATGCTTTGTTGATAGAGGTTAGAGGAGAAACAGACAGATTACTTTGATCTGATAGGAAGACAAAAGTGACTCAGATAACCACTCGTTACAGCCAAAGAGTGTCTCTGAATCCACAACACTTTGAACTTTGAAGCAGATGGCCTACAGTAGTAGAAGACCACGCTGGGTGCCACTCCTGTCAACTAAGAACAGGAAACTGAGGCCAAAATTCCAATGGACTTATCAAAATTTGACAATAGAAGATTGGTGGTCTGATGAGTCTCAATTTTTGCCGCAACATTCAGATGGTAGAGTCAGAATTTGGTGTAAACCACTTGAAATCATGGATCCATCCTGCTTTGTATGGGCTTCTAGTGGTGGGGGTAATGGTGTGGGGGAGGTTTTCCTGGCACATTTTGAGCCTTTAGCACCAACTGAGCATTATTTAAATGCCATAACCCACCTCAGTAATGTTGCTGATCATCTTCATCCCTTTATGACCACAGTGAACTCCTCTCCTGATGGCTGCTTCCAGCACTACACCACATCATGTCACAAAGCTCAAATAATCTCAGTCTGGTTTCTTGAACACGACAGCGAGTTCACTGTATTCAAATTGCTTCCAGTCACCAGATCTCAATCCAATAGAGCACCTTTGGGATGTGGTGGAAAAAAAGAGATTCACTTGATAGATGTGCAGCCAGCAAATCTGCAGCAACTATGCGATGCTATCACATCAATATGGACCAAAATCTGTGAGGAATGTTTCCACGAATGACACGAAGAATTACGGCAGCTCTGAAGGCAAAAGAGGGTCTAACCCAGTATCACCAAGTTGTAAGTAATAAAGTGGCAAGTGAATGCATCGGGAAATGTAAAGTGTGCACTATCCAAATTTTTATTTTTTAATTCCTAATGTTTGATTTCTTTCCTTTCAATTGTGAAATAGGCTGTATATTGATTCTTTTTTAACACCAGGATACTTTTTTTTTTATTGACTGGTGGAGCATGTTTGTGAAAATTTAATACCATCACTTTTTTGGGTACTTTTAATTGACAACATTTTAAATAATGTATTTAAAAAAAAACAAAAAAAACAGGCTATGAAAGCTGTCAGGACACATGCCAAGAATGTTTTTCTTTTCTGCCTTTAACTTCCTGGAAGGAAGCCACATTTAAAAAAAAAAAAATCTAAAAAAGAATCTCAGTGCACCCTGGAGATTTTTATTTGCGCCTAAATTACTTATAGCGCTGCAGATGGTTCGGTCAGACTGAGTTACTGTGAGTGCAACTCTAAAAGTGCTCTATACCAAACAGTTGAGACCGAGTTGAATGTGGTATGTGTTTATGTAAATGTTTAGGTACAAATGAGGCACAATACGTTCCACAGGAATCACATATATTAGAGTTAAACACCCATCCACCATTCAGACTTGGGTTTTTTTTTTTTCAGCTGTCTTGCTGTTGTCACCTTTACATATTTGAAAAAAAAGAAAATTCCACACCCACTTACTGTGAAAAAAACAGAATTATCTGTTGGGCTTTCCCCTAACGACCATGTTGGCAACATCCCTATCATCCAATTTGGTGATAGCCCTCCCTGTGAGTGCTACCTGGCCAAGCACAAAGTTGTCGGAAAGATTTATGTCTCTCTAACTCTAAATTCCAATCTCAGCCTGTTAGTTATCCTCGGCTTTAGTTTAGTTGGCAGAATGATTGACAGCCGGCTGATTGGGGAGCTGCGGATTTCTGTGCCCTCAAGTCAGATTCTGGGGGGATTCAACCAATTACTGCTCAAGGGCATCAAGACAAGGTGCACAGGGTTGACGCCAGTGCAGGTTCTACTCTAACCCCTAATGGCGTTTGTGCACGCCAGAGGGTACAGTAGGATGCAGAGGAAAGTAGCAGCAGATATTACAGTAACACAATGAGACCTGGCAGGTTATGTTTCTTGTAATTGGAAGAAAGAGATTGTTTCAAGGTTTCATTCCCAAGCTTTAGAAACACGGAGGCAAGAGGTGAATGATAAGCATGTGTCATTGTACAGTATGCACAGTATCTACTGAAAGCAATATGACCTCCTCTCCTCTTCTATCATTGACAGCAGCTGCACGCAAATTTGCAAATGCTTGATCATTTCTTTGCAATTTCAGTGTAAATTGAGACAAATGAACAAAAATATGTATTTTCTTTAAACCCAGAGAGGCATATTCATTTATATGAATATGGGCATGTTAAGTTGTGACTCATCCTTCCCTTTTATTGTTAAAACTGTTTTCAGCTGCTTTTTGTTTAGGTTTCGACACTGAAACAATGTGGTTTGGTTTAGCAGAAGCTCTTGGTTTTAGCTAAAATGCATCCTTTCCCACCCACAACTTTACACGTGTGCTACGGTGCAGCAAGCTTCACTTCCATTTTCTTTATTACCAGGGTGACACCCCATTATACCCATCCACTCTAACCCACTCATTCTAATATATGACTGGTTGCCTGGAAAGGAGCTACCTTTCTGAAAAACTCCTATTTTACATGCTATAGTCCCACAACTACAAGAGATCACCAGTCTCAGTATTTCACATTCACTGTATGCAGCACTGAAAGACTCTTATTATGCAAGCAATTAATTGGAGTTAAATAGCTGTTAGTCACTGTGCACATTAGAACTAAACGTGCAAATAAAGTTCTTTGAAGGAAGCTTGCTTGGGAAAATTAAAAAAAAGAATCTCCACTATTGTATTACTAAGATATAACATAGCATAGCAATTTAATTTACAGCCATACAACCTTTCTATTTATGAAGACTGTCCCCGCTCAGCTAAAATGTTAAATATCATCTTTAGGAAACTTATGAATCTGTTGTCAAAGGCTGCAGCAAAGCAGTATAAATACAGAGCATCTATTTTATATTAACATCTCTGCAGCAACTATTTAATGGCAGTGCGGACTTCCATGTCCTATTAAAAGGTATAACTCAGCTCGTGCAAGCTTGAGTTATTAGAGCATCTGTATTTATACACTTAGATTACAGTTAGTACATGTAGCTTGTATGCTGGAGATTTACAATTAAGAATTAACTGCAACTGACAAAATAAAAAAATTACGGTAAATAAAATAAGTTTTTATTCATATTCAAGTATTCATATTGATTTAAAATGGACATAATAACAAAATGTCATTGAATAAGTGACAGAGAAAAATTTTCATTGTTTGATATCATGTTTCATGAGATGCTGTGGTCTGCTGCTGCAGTGTGTGTGTGTGTGTGTGTGTGTGTGTGTGTGTGTGTGTGTGTGTGTGTGTGTGTGCGTGCGTGCGCACACACGTGTGTGAAAAGGAGCACAGAGGGAGAGCAGACACCAACTTGTAAATGATGTCTTTCATCTCTTGACTTCAGATGTGGCTGTCATCCACTTCCATTATACGGCAGGATGAAGTGGGACACACACGACAGACTGTAAGACTCGAGTGTGAGAACAAAGGAAGCTGAGACATGTGTGCATACACACACACACACACACACACACACACACACACACACACACACACACACACACACACACACACACACACCTTCTTGGTCTGGTTATACGTGTCATAATCACAGAAATGGGAAGGAATTGTTCTTACTTGAACTCACAATGGAGGATTTCAGGGCAGATAATCTTGGGGACGTCTAGGTGTGGAAAAAGAATGAGCAATACTCTCGACTCCCTCAGCAAACACCACTGTGGTGCCCTTGAGGAAGCCACTTAAACCCCAAACCGCTCCAATGGAGCTGCTCAGCGGCCAACAGCAGCAGACTGTGGCTGCACTGAGTGAATGTCTGCATGAATTTGAAGCAGGTCGAAAAGGAACCAGAAAAAACTCTCCTAGGATATATAAATATATATAAAATGTTTTTCTTTTTTTATAAGGAATCTCAATTGGGCATTACCCAGAAATGGCAATTCATTCAAGGTAAAAGCCAGAAGGTGTAAAATAAATGTCCCTCTGGGAAATTAAAGTCTGATAAAACAGGATATTCCCATATTACAGTAATACAGCCAACCGTATTCACCTTAGATATCCCAGATCTCAGGGAAATTCCTTTCACTCTGTGCTATCAGAATATTTTCAGTGGTGGCTCAGACAGCTGTCAGCAGGAACCAGTTGGAAACTAGTGCCTCCAGAAATCCCATTTACAGGTAAATTTCCATTTGACTGAGTAAATGACTGTTCTACAGGTGGAAGGATATAGTGCAGTATATCCAAATACAACATTTAACTACTGTAATAAGTGGTCAGAGTGCATGATGGCAATGTCTTTGATGCTTTTCTAAAAGAGTGAAGGCCCAGAAACAGTCAGACCGTTTTCCCTCTAATATGTGAGGTCAGTGCACAGATATGTTCCCTAAAAGACTTCTAAATTAATGTTGACATATTTGCATAATTTGAAGCCTTCCTGTGCCTGATAATTGATTCAAGTTAAGTATTAAAAATAAGTCCATGTAAGAGAGATATAATATTTAAATTATAATATTTAAACTCTTAGAATTAGTAACATTAGAGCTTGGTCTACATCCAGCAAATTGTTTCATGTGCTCACTACTGTGTAGCATTGTAAAATATTTATGCCGGTTTAGTATCCAGTGCTTGGAAACTCGACTATTCCTGTGGAAATTGTATACACTTGGATATTATTGGCACATAATAAGGTTTTGGACATATTAAAAAAAAAATCTTAAAAACCATTTTTGTGTACTAAATAAACAACATGCTGAAATGGTACCATCATAGTGTAGTTGTTTACACATTTGCTGGTTGCTGGTTCAATTCCAGCTGGAGACACAACTCCCCTTTTGGGGTTGGATCAGGAAGGACATCCGGTGTAAAAACTCAAACGCGGAGCTACCTGCTGTGGCGACCCCATGTGACAAGTAAGCAGCTGAAAGTAGCACACAAATGGCTCCGTGTGAAATCCATATTAAATTATTTTATGTAATTTACCAGTTTTTAACCAACTCAGAATCACCAGTTAAATTTACATGCGTGTCTTTGGATGGTTGATGGCTGTACTGTCTAGTTACTGTATCTCCAAATAATCAAGATATAATGGATTTGGTTTTACAAGTACTGTAGAATCTCCTTTGAGCACTTTAATCCAATAATTTGATGCATAATAGTAATACAAGTTGATCAATTTACCTCTTTCACTCATTTTCAATTAGGTATAGTAGAGCCTTCTATGATTCAGTGTGCCATTCCCACATGTAATTTTTTATATGAATGAGAAGTGAAAACAAAAAAAAGGAAGAAAAGTGTTTTTCTGGATATTTGTTCTGCATTGTTTGATCAAAAATCCTATTTCCTAAAGCAATCTCTCATTATGGTTTAATCTGCACTAAAAAACACAATTAGATAAACCTATAGTATTTACAATTTACACAACATCAGGGCGACAGCGCTAAATAAGTTTAGCAGACATGAGCTTGAGGACAGAGACAGAGGAGAAGTGGGGGCTGCAAAACTGATCTTAATGAGAGCTGCAGAAGAGGATAAGCAGCACTCTTCACCTTACATACCAAGACCCTGGCTGCTGAGACGGCTTCATTAAGACCACCAGACTATGGACTGTCACTCTTGAAAACGGCCAAGGCGGCCACAGGAATGGGAAACAACAACACAGTAATAACGTTGACATTTACAATAGGCGTTGGATATCATATCCAATTTCTCCCTGCACACCCTTAATTCCTTTTTAATTGCTTTTCCGTGTTGGTTCCGGGATAAGGCTGTCTCTCTTCATTTGTGAAAGTTGAGAGATGGGGACAGTGGTGTGTATATGGACAGCTGATGGTGTGGTGCTGTGCGTGTGTGTGTGTGTGTGTGTGTGTGTGTGTGCGTGTGTGTGTTCCAGTGGGTGAGGGGCTGGGGTATCAGATGCTAAAGCAGGGCTGTTGCAAAGAAAGCTGAGATAATTGGGAGCTGTTTCAAACAAATCAAATACTGTTTAAAGGAGTTTTGATTAAACACTGCAAATCTAACTTTGAAGGAAATAACTTAAGAATTAAACGATTATCATGCAGTCTACATGATTAATTATCAGGCCGCATGCTACTGAACACTCATCCTTAAAGGATGAATTATGGTGCTAAAGAGAACCAAGAGCCAAATACGTCTTATATTCATAGTATACTCCCAGAACAGAGCCCACAGGGCTGTTAATAACCTGCATAAATCAATATAATTTGACCAGAAAGTAAATCAGGATCTAACAGTGAATTTTAAAGTGGTTGAACCCTGCACTTAAAGGAATAGTTCAACATTTTGGGAAATTTGCATCTTTGCTTTACACGAGGAGATCGATATCACTCTCCTGTTTGGACACTATGAAGCTGGAGCCGGCGGACGCTTAGCTCATATTAACAAACACTGGAAACAGCCAGCCAGCCGCTGTCCAAGGGGAGCAAAATGTTGGCCAACCAGCACCTCCACAGCTTCGCAATAAAGCTGTCTTGTTTTAATGTGTCTTAAAAAAAGAAAAAGAAAAAAAAAAGAAAGAATGCAATTACAAGTGATAGTTTTATGTGTGATTTTCATTTAACACTGGGTCTGGCTTTGTTCAGTATTTAAAGCTGTTTATCTGAGCAGCTTGGCCTTTGCAGTGTGAGAGGTTTAAATCTTCCGTTTCAGCAACAGATGCATCTCCCAAAACCTTTTTTTTTTTTTTAATTTTAATAAATGGTTTTTAATCATTTGAGCTACATTCAGCATAGTGTATCATTATAGCAAAAATCACATATAATCCTCTGTAAAACCACAACTTGTTTTTGGCATTTAGGGATGGAGATTTTAAACTCTAGAGAAAGCTAGGTCAGCTGTTAGCTGTTAACCATCTTCCTGCTGTACAGCCTCATATTTACTGTTCACATATTAGATCGGTTTCAACCATCTGACCTAAGTTTTCGAAAGAAATCTATAGAATTCGACCAAAAAGTGTCTGCAAAGTAACAGCAAAGGGATTGGAACAACCACAGTTTGGAAGTGTGTTTTCTCTTGGACAAAACCTAACAGGATCCACAGAATGAGAAAGTGGCCATTTTACGCTACGTCCTTTTAAATACTGAACAGTAAATGACATCAATCAAGCATCAGGTCCATCACGCTGCTGACTGACTGACGGCACAGCCCACTGCACCACATAACTTGGCAACCCTGGAGTTACTTTTATCCAGCAGAGTGTGTGGTGGTTAATCAAAGCCCATAATTTCCATAATTCATGGATGCCCATCTGTTTGCCACCTACTCCCATGCCCAGTGCAGAATAAACAAATTCAGGAGTGGGGCCAGGGGGCTATTTAATGACAGCATCAGCCATGGCTTGTGCAAAAATCCACACATACACACAGCAGAGAGCACACGCACACCACGCGCGCGCAACATAGTCTAATCAATCTTCCGGCATGGACTGTAATTTATTCTCAACACAACTGTTTAATCTATCTAAGGTGCGATATTTGCATCACAATTTACAAACTGAGGTTAAATAGTTTGGCTTCATGAGACTAATACTCATCCCATTCACATTGTACTTTTACAAGATTCTTTTGCAGCTGATCTCCATCCATACGGTTTGCCACAAAAGTCTTGTCCTGGTTCATCATTGTGCAGATTTTCTTCTGATAAAACACCTGATGTTATTGCAAGCCCCGGGAGAGCTCTGTGTTTGAATCCAGAGAGCTCAAGGTGGAAAAATATTCTACCAAAACACCAACACACTGAGAATTCTAAGCTCAAAGCCAGTATTCAAAGATCATGTTCAGAATTGTGAGAACAATGTCTTAATTCTAGCAGTGCACTGAGAGTTCTAATATCAAAGCTAGTATTAAAGAAAGATCAAATTAAGAATTGTCACAACAAAGGAAGAATTCTACCAACACACTGAGAATTCTAAGCTTCTAAGAATTGGCACAACAAAGGAAGAATTCTACCAACACACTGAGAATTCTAAGCTTCTAAGTATTCTAAGAATTGTCACAACAAAGGAAGAATTCTACCAACACATTGAGAATTCTAAGCTTCTAAGAATTCTAAGAATTGTCACAACAAAGGTAGAATTCTAACAACACATTGAGAATTCTAAGCTTCTAAGAATTCTAAGAATTGTCACATGGAAGAATTCTACCAACACATTGAGAATTCTAAGCTTCTAAGAATTCTAAGAATTGTCACAACAAAGGAAGAATTCTACCAACACACTGAGAATTCTAAGCTTCTAAGAATTCTAAGAATTGTCACAACAAAGGAAGAATTCTACCAACACATTGAGAATTCTAAGCTTCTAAGAATTCTAAGAATTGTCACAACAAAGGAAGAATTCTACCAACACACTGAGAATTCTAAGCTCAAAGCCAGTATTCAAAGATCATATTCAGAATTGTGAGAACAATGTCTTAATTCTAGCAGAGCACTGAGAATTCTAATATCAAAGCAAGTATTAAAGAAAGATCAAATTAAGAATTGTCACAACAAAGGAAGAATTCTACCAACACATTGAGAATTCTAAGCTTCTAAGAATTCTAAGAATTGTCACAACAAAGGAAGAATTCTACCAACACATTGAGAATTCTAAGCTTCTAAGAATTCTAAGAACTGTCACAACAAATGAAGAATTCAACCAACACACTGAGAATTCTAAGCTTCTAAGAATTCTAAGAATTGTCACAACAAAAGAAGAATTCTACCAACACATTGAGAATTCTAAGCTTCTAAGAATTCTAAGAATTGTCACAACAAAGGTAGAATTCTACCAACACATTGAGAATTCTAAGCTTCTTAGAATTCTAAGAATTGTCACAACAAAGGAAGAATTCTACCAACACACTGAGAATTCTAAGCTCAAAGCCAGTATTCAAAGATCATATTCAGAATTGTGAGAACAATGTCTTAATTCTAGCAGCACACTGAGAATTCTAATATCAAAGCTAGCCTTAAAGAAAGATCAAATTAAGAATTGTCACAACAAAGGAAGAATTCTACCAACACACTGAGAATTCTAAGCTTCTAAGAATTCTAAGAATTGTCACAACAAAGGAAGAATTCTACCAACACACTGAGAATTCTAAGCTTCTAAGAATTCTAAGAATTGTCACAACAAAGGAAGAATTCTACCAACACACTGAGAATTCTAAGCTTCTAAGAATTCTAAGAATTGTCACAACAAAGGTAGAATTCTACCAACACATTGAGAATTCTAAGCTTCTAAGAATTCTAAGAATTGTCACAACAAAGGAAGAATTCTACCAACACATTGAGAATTCTAAGCTTCTAAGAATTGTCACAACAATGGAAGAATTCTACCAACACATTGAGAATTCTAAGCTTCTAATTGTCACAACAAAGGAAGAAGTCTACCAACACATTGAGAATTCTAAGCTCAAAGCCAGTATTCAAAGATCATATTCAGAATTGTGAGAACAATGTCTTAATTCTAGCAGCACACTGAGAATTCTAATATCAAAGCTAGCCTTAAAGAAAGATCAAATTAAGAATTGTCACAACAAAGGAAGAATTCTACCAACACACTGAGAATTCTAAGCTTCTAAGAATTCTAAGAATTGTCACAACAAAGGTAGAATTCTACCAACACATTGAGAATTCTAAGCTTCTAAGAATTCTAAGAATTGTCACAACAAAGGAAGAATTCTACCAACACATTGAGAATTCTAAGCTTCTAAGAATTCTAAGAATTGTCACAACAAAGGAAGAATTCTACCAACACATTGAGAATTCTAAGCTTCTAAGAATTCTAAGAACTGTCACAACAAATGAAGAATTCAACCAACACACTGAGAATTCTAAGCTTCTAAGAATTCTAAGAATTGTCACAACAAAGGAAGAATTCTACCAACACATTGAGAATTCTAATCTTCTAAGAATTCTAAGAATTGTCACAACAAAGGTAGAATTCTACCAACACATTGAGAATTCTAATCTTCTTAGAATTCTAAGAATTGTCACAACAAAGGAAGAATTCTACCAACACACTGAGAATTCTAAGTTCAAAGCCAGTATTCAAAGATCATATTCAGAATTGTGAGAACAATGTCTTAATTCTAGCAGCACACTGAGAATTCTAATATCAAAGCTAGCCTTAAAGAAAGATCAAATTAAGAATTGTCACAACAAAGGAAGAATTCTACCAACACACTGAGAATTCTAAGCTTCTAAGAATTCTAAGAATTGTCACAACAAAGGAAGAATTCTACCAACTCACTGAGAATTCTAAGCTTCTAAGAATTCTAAGAATTGTCACAACAAAGGAAGAATTCTACCAACACACTGAGAATTCTAAGCTTCTAAGAATTCTAAGAATTGTCACAACAAAGGTAGAATTCTACCAACACATTGAGAATTCTAAGCTTCTAAGAATTCTAAGAATTGTCACAACAAAGGAAGAATTCTACCAACACATTGAGAATTCTAAGCTTCTAAGAATTCTAAGAATTGTCACAACAAAGGAAGAATTCTACCAACACATTGAGAATTCTAAGCTTCTAAGAATTCTAAGAATTGTCACAACAAAGGAAGAATTCTACGCTTCTAAGAATTCTAAGAATTGTCACAACAAAGGAAGAATTCTACCAACACACTGAGAATTCTAAGCTCAAAGCCAGTATTCAAAGATCATATTCAGAATTGTGAGAACAATGTCTTAATTCTAGCAGCACACTGAGAATTCTAATATCAAAGCTAGCATTAAAGAAAGATCAAATTAAGAATTGTCACAACAAAGGAAGAATTCTACCAACACACTGAGAATTCTAAGCTTCTAAGAATTCTAAGAATTGTCACAACAAAAGAAGAATTCTACCAACACATTGAGAATTCTAAGCTTCTAAGAATTCTAAGAATTGTCACAACAAAGGAAGAATTCTACCAACACATTGAGAATTCTAAGCTTCTTAGAATTCTAAAAATTGTCACAACAAAGGAAGAATTCTACCAACACACTGAGAATTCTAAGCTCAAAGCCAGTATTCAAAGATCATATTCAGAATTGTGAGAACAATGTCTTAATTCTAGAAGCACACTGAGAATTCTAATATCAAAGCTAGCATTAAAGAAAGATCAAATTAAGAATTGTCACAACAAAGGAAGAATTCTACCAACACAGTGAGAATTCTAATGATGCAACAAAGTCCCCTCATTATACACTCACTGGCCACTGGAAGCATTCCTCAGAGAATTTAGTTCATATTAACACGATGTCATCACACCATCAGCAGCCTTAATTTTCATGTTATTTATTCCAAATTCTGACTGTATTCAGTCGAAATCAAGACTCATCAGGCTAGGAAATTTTTGGTCAGCCTGTGTATGCAGCCTCAGTTTTTTGTTCTTTGCTGACAGGAGTGGCAACCAGTGTGGTCTTCTGCTGCTGTAGTCCATCTGCTTCGAGTTTACACATGTTGTGTGTTCAGAGATGTTCTTCTGCATACCGTGGTTGTAATGACCAGTTATTTGAGTTACTGTTCCTTTCATATCAGCTCAAAGCAGTCTGGCCATTCTCTTCTTACCTCTGGTATCCAAAGGACCTTTTCTCCCAGAGGACTGCTGCTCACCTGATATTTTATCTTTTTAAGACCGCTCTCTGTAATCCTTAGAGATGTTTGTGTGTATCCCAGTAGATCATCAGTTTTAGAAATACTCAGACCAGCCCATTTCTCTCTCATTCTGATGCTCGGTTTGAACATCAGCAGGTTGTCTTAAAGCATGCCTAAATGCTCTTAGTTGCTGCCATGTTGGCCACTGATTACATATTTTCATTAACGAGCAATGTAACAGGTATACCTAATAATGTGGCAGGTGAGTGTGTGTTTGAGGTACATGGGTTGTAAAATAAAGTGATCCTTGATCATCCCTTTAAATGAAAGTTTTTTTAATTAGCACTTAACTTGCACAAAATGCTACACTGGACTTTATGAGTTGCAGTCCAAATTCTAATCCTATTTCCTCCACAAGTGTCCATTAAAAATCACTCACACTAAACATGTTCTAAAAATAGTTTCAACTGAATAAGATGGCTGTATTTTAATGGCCGGAGGCTTAGCTGCTGCCTGCATGCTGAGAGCTGCTGTCACTTACTTATGAGATTTATTCCCTAATGATATATACAGTAAGGCACAGTAAAAACGGCAAACTGGTAAATCTGATGATGGCACCTGATAAACAATAGGAGACAAGTGGGGTTTAAAAGTAATCAGGTCAGATAAAGTTAACAGCATTTAAGGCTACAAATCTTCAAGTATCTTCTGGTGTGAGAAGGTCACAGATGTAATCAGAGCCCCTCTGACCCAGCTGTTGGGCTCCATTTGAAGTATTAAAGTTGCATTAGACTGGTGAGAGAGGGAGAAAGGACTTCTCCCACTAAAAACACCTGGTGCGATAACCCAAGTTCTCAAACTTTGTAAAGTATCAAATGTATTCCTCCAAAGTTGAAAACAACTCTGAAATTGGGTCCTTTTGGAGAAACTTTTATTCCAGTCGATCTCGGCAATAGTCTTTCTGTCTCTCTTCCGAAACAAAGCCGGCTGGCCAGAGAGCTCAGAGTGATTCTGACAGTAACTTGACTTTTGAAGTGAAAGTAAAGAGGCTGCTGCAGCTCTGCTTCATGCAATTCAGAAACATATTAAAAATTAAGTTGTTTTTATCCTTCACAGATTTAGAGAAGGTCATCGTGATTTTATCTTATCTTGTTTAGCTGCACGAGTTGCCCACATGTCTCCGGCTTCTTCCGGAGGCAGCAGTGCCTTTTTTCTGCTGTAAGACCGGGTGTCAGATATTGAGAATTAGGCCTAACACACAAAAATGGAAATTTCCCTTTTCTTAGAAGAAAAGTCACTTTCTTTTTTTTTTTATGACTGGGAACTTTGGTAGCCATTTAAATTTGAGGGATGATCATAGCAGCCCCTTTTTTTTTCTCTCTCACAATTCTTCTCTGCCCATGAAAGACTGGATTACCACCCAGGCAGTTGCCCTGGGGCGCTGCTTTCGATAACTGGCCAGTTGCTAAATCCCTCCCTGAAAGGCTACAACAGCTGTCCTGCAAAGCATTAGATTTCTTCACATGTTAAAGCTGTGTGCATGAGACTGTAAGCAGTCCTTCTTATGCAGCCTTTGGTTTCTTTTCACCATTTAAAAAAAAAATACAGCAGAATAGATTAGATTAGATTAGAATAGATTAAATTGTCTATTTTTTCTGGTCTAAACTTGAGCTTCAACAGTTTAAATATCAAGCTAATGAGCTCGCTAGCTTAGTATTGTCAGTGCAATGAGACATAAGTATATGTCTTATTTTGTATAAACTTTAAAAGATGTCAGCTAGAAATATTATAAATCTACCAGACAAACAATTTAACCCAATTCATGGAGATAATATTAGTTTTTTGAGCTAGGTAAGATAAGATATAAATTAACAACCGTCATTTTAAAATTGTTGCGACATTGTGCTGGTGATCTCATTGCCTTTAAAAAGGTTGTGTTGATGAGAGGGACTAGGCCTGTGACCGCTCCCAGTCAGTGAGTCAAAATGACTGATAAAACAGCAATAAGACAGTCAGTCATCTATCAGTCTGCAACTGATTGCATGTAATTGCCAGCTTGACCCCAATCTGTTTGTGAGAATATGGTGATAAATCAGCAGAAGTTGTTAATCTGTAACAAATCAGTTGCCATTTAATTGACATGAAACAGAAATTCACATTAAGTACTTACATTTGAAGTCTATCCAGCACCTCAGATTTCAAACTAAATTCCTTCACAAATCGTGACATAGTTGCTGCAGGACATTAATTTTAATAGGTGCTTGGCAACCTAGTTTTTATTAAGGAATACAGTCAGAATACAAGCAGTTGGCAACCACTTGAGTCTAATCCCCTCATGCAAAGAGACACATTGCATATAAGTTGCAATGATTGGCTCGATTGACTCAGATTGAGTGCAACATGTTGGCAATCTGGCTGCGTTTAGAAATTAGATGGCAATTATTTGCGAACCTTCACCAGTCTGTCTGACAGTAATTGCAGTCAGTCCGACATGGATTGCAACTATTGTGAGACAGGTTGCCTCTCACCAGGCGGCCTGTGCAATCACCTTGTGGTCGTTGCAAGTACTTGCAATCAGTCCCTGAATACAAAAATAACTAAAAAAAAAGGGTTGTATTATTCCAAAAAACCTCCCAACCATGTAATATACCTTCAAGCACCAAGGAGGACAGTTCAGCACATCAGAGGCACCATAACATTTTTTGCTTATTGCATTTTCTTCAAGTGGTCACATGCAGTAAAACTCTGTGCTTTTTGTGGTTCCTCGAATCCAAGAACCAAATTTTGTTTTGACTGACCAGTGTGCCTCCAAGACTCAACCTCCTGTTTGGCTGCTTCTCCACAAATTTTGATTGGCTGCGATGGACGAAATCTTTGGAAAATTAAAAGTCTAGTAGTTTACTCTTGTGAGGCTTGGTCTAATTTTGATGAAGATTGGGGAAAAATCTGTTGCCTGTAATCTTGAATCGCAAAGTCCAGTATGACATATTATAGTGCTGTAACCTCAGCTCGATCCAAGTTACACAATGACCCATCAGCTTTCAAAATCAGCGTGCCAAATTTCAGTTGTTTCCTGTCCACTTCCAGACTGGAATGGCAGAAAACAAAGAAAAGTTAGAAGCACAGTTCACATTATTTAGCACAGTATAGCACTTTATTGATTTCTGGCATCTTTTTACATTAGATAATCATTTCTTCATATATTTTACATTGTTCTTGATATTTTTTATGTCTTTCATAAATCATAAATAGTGGCTTAATGATGACCCAAAGACTAAAATTGAATCAGTTCTGGTTCTGACAAAAAAAATACTGTTGATGAATTCAGTCAAAAATACAAAATCATAACATTTTGAATATACGGTATATATACGGAATATATGCGCAGTCCATCCAGCACAGTGGTCATATAAATGCTTTGTGATGCATATCATAAACAGGACTACTAAAGCCCGGATTATGCCTCATATAGTCTGGTGTACGTCTCCATCATCAGGCAGCAGAAACACTTCACTTTGAGTAGACCACTTACTTCGGGGATGTTTGTTGTGTTGTATCTGGGACCCTGCGCTACATGTAATACTTGTCAAACAGCTGTTGAAGTCCCCGTGAGACCAAACAACCACTTTAACCTGTCAAATGGCTCGAGACATCATGAGCAACGTTTATCCATAATTACTTTCAGTCCATTCTTGTCTGGGTAATTGTGTGTATCCCTGAGCCATGACATTTTTTTTTTTTTTTTAAATAGCTTTCAAAACCACTTGATGGCTGTTTCCATAATGGCTCCATCATCTCATTTGTATATGCACTTTTGATGGCATAATAGACACCAATTATTGGCAATGTCTCTAAACATGAAAACAGGAAAATAAAAGAGATGCAAGCAATGTAGGCAAACTTACTGTCATCTCTTTTTTACATTCATGAATGTTAATTTTTTTTTTTGTCAAAGTTAAATAAAAAGGCATAAAAATGATGCAAAACTTTTGCCATTTTGCTACTAAGCTCATCTGTCATTGTACAAGGGAAAAAGGACAATGAAACTAAAACCAAAAGGAGCCACTGCTAAATGGGAAACCAAAGAAACCAGTTGCACATTATTGCATGCACACAGTGCCTACTGAGCTACAGCATTATAATCTAACATATTAAGCACTCTGCATATATCAAACTTCAATCTACCATACCGTAGATTGATGTGATATGTAGAAATTTACAGTTGTTTTCTCAATAAGGCATGCCAATGTGATTCCTTTCCTAACAGGTTGCGGCATCTGTCACAGCTGGAGTCACCGCAATCCTCTGTGTCAGTGGACAGTCCCAAAGCGCTACAGTCACCTCTGCACTGCAAAGCAAACAGTCACGCAAGGCTCTTCACACCGGAGGGAGGGTTTCACTTTATTACACATCCGCAGCTTCTTCATACGGGCCCAAATAATAGTCGATAAGATTTTGAGCCCGTGAAACGAAGTTAGCCATACAGAGAACACTGCGAGGGGAAATTCAGGTTTGTAAATGAGCAGAAAAGATTTGTTGCTGCACAAATTAAATCAGCTCAAAAACAAAAGGAGAGCGCTTCTTCTGAAGACTGGATTCAAAGCATTAAACTGTGTGTGATATTCTCTGCTCTGAAACTTTAGTTATATGTGCCCACACACTTTTGCAATAAGCACCCGCAAGTTGCAAGTGAGAAATTTTGGCTGCTATCTCTGGGCTGAAAAAAGAAAAAAAAAAACAAAAAAACAGGGCCAATATTGATTTTTTTTTTCTTACAGCTGCAAATTTAGCAGAGTTTTCTGAACCCATACTGAGGATTCACAAGCAGTTAGGGTTTCTCCAATTCGTCTCACAAAGAGTCATACTAACTTCTTCTATTTCACACTTCTAATACTGTCTTCTGTGAAATAAACTTTATCCTCCTGTGTGACTGAGCTAACACAGCGAATGAATAACAAACCATAAAAGATATACTGTGTGCAACGCAGCTACCATTTGAATGAAGCTGGTACATTTATTAAGCATGAGTTGCACACATGAAAACAATGAAATACATTCATCTAACCATTTTCTGTGTGACACTAGCTTTGGTTCATATAAGACATCTTAAGTTTGTTAGAAATCACAGGATGCTATTTTGATGTGTGTGTGTGTGTGTGTGTGTGTGTGTCCCTGCTTAATGAACACAGTGAAACATCAAACACTTGTGGCACCTTAGTGCACTTAAAGCTAAAGTGCAGAGGCTTTGTTGCAAAGACAATACAGTATATGAACCACAAATGCGCACTAATCACATCACTTAAGGAGCCTTTCACCCACCTGAATAATAGATGTTTTGCTGCCACCTGGTGGCCACAGTGATGAATTATTTCAGCCTGAATTTGCACCCATGTACGGAAGCTTGTTTCCGCCACTGCCACTTTTTTCTTTTCTTTTGCATAAATCATCCATAAGTCATCTGTGAGTGACAATTTCAGGTTCCCATCTCAAAATTTCAACTCACTTACTCAAACTTCTGAGAAAATATCTCAAAATTGAGAAAATAACTTGAAATGTCAAGATAAGAAACCAAATTCTTAACTTATGGAGAGCAAAAAATATATATTTTTCATAGGTATGGAAGCTTGTTTCTGCCAAGGAAAGAAACGTAAAAGAGATGCATGCCTCCTGCACAATACCAGCTTAATATGGACCAGATTACAGGCACCTTCTTATAACGCTGCCTCTAAGATATATTTCGTGATATGTAAGGGTTTTCCATTACTGTCTTTTTATATACGTACATTATATGAGGCCATTTTACTTCCCATTCAAATCAAGATATGTTAAAAAAAAAACAAACAAACAAAAAAAAACTCACCCAGTGTGTAGTTAAACTGACATCAGTTACTATGACGAGGAATCACCTGAATTGACGCATTTTATCAAATTCATACTGCGCACAGTGCTCAGCAGCTACCTTGAGTTCTGTTTCAATATTACATTTACTGACATCTAGTTTTAAGGCAATCAGATATGGCTACGCTTACAGCACAGGTGTGGAATCACTGTTTGTGCATGCTCATGCATCTATTATTATTTTTTTTATATGTATATGAGTACATATATGTCAAAACACTGCATCCTGACATCCTCTCATTATTACAGCACACGTTAAAGTTTTTCTGCACTATTTAACGGGAATCACTCCACTAATAAATGACTGTGTGTGCCTATAACTGCAAAAAACACATTAGCTGGTATGTAGAGAAAATGGCGCTGTTGCAGTAATAATCACTCACTCATACGAGCTGAGACCGGGCGTTAAATGGTAGATAATGACATCAGTTTGAGTCGAGTCCCAGTGAAGAGCAGGCAGTGGAAGTTTTCTTGTTGCACCTTTTTTTTTTTCTTTTTTTTTTGCAAAAACCCTCCTCACTGAGGTGCCGCTCCGCTGCCTTGTAAAAAGCATCTAAGCATTTTGTGGAGTCATTTCTTGGGTTTTCCGTGTGTAGCATGAAGCTGCCTTGCCACCACCACCACAAAAAATGTCTCCTGGCAAGTTAAGGGTCAAACGTAGATGCCTTCAGGGTTGAGGGTGGAGGAGACGGCGCTCTGAAGAGCACGAAGGTCACTGGGTAAGAGACGGGAAGAGCCAAGTCGTTTCAGAGAGCCGCCCTCTGCCCCTGGAGCACAAAAAAAAATGAAGGTTAGTTAGCCATGAAGGGTGGCATCACACTAGTGGCTATTCAGTATCAGTTTACTGATGTGAGTTTTAGTAAAGTTACCCCCATTAAAGAATGAAAAGAAATTAAGTTTACTATGTGGAAAAAACAGGGGATTTTCCCTTTGGTATTCCATTCAGTATTTCATAGCTGGTCCATGTAATTTGGCTACAGGTTCAAGCTGCTGTGGCCCTCACCCCTGACCATAAGGTGGCACTGTGACCATGCGCATGTAACAAGAGGATTTGCAATAAAACTAAACGTTTTCAAGAAAGTGGTGATATTGTAGAGTTTCTGTCAGTGCATGTGTGTATTTATACCACTGTTGCTCTCTCCCGAAGGTTGAGCCGGCAGCACAGTGACCTTGGTACCAGTCTGCTGAATGAACTGCTGCAGGTTCACCTGTCGAAGCTCTTTTGTCAGCTGCTCCAGTTCCTGCTCCTTCTCCTGTGAAGGGAAAAATAACAAAATGAACTGTATGCCTTGGCTGATAAAAGGACTGTACACTGACAAATCCAAAGACTACCAAAGCTTTTTAGTACAGGAAGTTACAGTAATGGACATGAAGTTATTAGGTGAAAATGGAAACAGAAAGATGTTCTGCTCAGGATCTCTCCAGATGTCATAGTGTAGCTGAGACAACTAAAGAAAAGTATCAGCTGCCAGATGATTACACAACTCCAGGCAGCGAACTGCGTACTTATTCAGGCCCCTCTTTAATCAGGCAAAGAATGCTGCTAATTCCCTCCCTCCTCTCATTACCTCATGCTTCCTACATCTTACTGGACCTCGCCCTACTTCATACTAGGACACATGCAGGCAAGGATCCATTGCGCATCGCTGCAAGCCAGAGATAAGGCTTCGCTTCACTGCCCACAACTTAATGAGCTTAGATTTCTACGGCTCCACCTGTGCGCCGAGGACTAAATTTTTAAACCAGCAGCAGCGGAGCCAAAAGATGTCTGACTTCTTAATAAGATTTTTTAAAAACTCTCTTTCCTGAAATCAGCCTTCTTCTAAAGTTATTAGGAATACCATATTTTTAACAAAATGTCAGGGGTGCTTTAAAATAAACAACTTAAAAACACTGAACAGTTGAGCGCGAGCTAACCTGTAATCTCTTGCCCGACTGGCTGAGTGAGCGCTCCAACGCCCTGCAGCTGTTCTCCAGCCGTGCTGTTTGTTGGCCCTGCATTTCCAACTCTGCCCTCACTTTCTCCAGCTGGGTGTGCACCTGAAAGCCAGAGTGGAAGGGAAGTCAAGAAGCCAGCACTCATCACAATTTTCCAGATGAAATGGGGGAAAAAAACAAAGAAGCTGAACCATGTAGGAGGACTCTTTCATGCTTTGAATTGAAGTTTCTTTGCTGTGGAAAACTATCCATCTGCGTTCCTCAACAGCAGCACCAAATTTTAAACACCTTTATGTCTGATTAAAAGCCTGGCAATAAATTTTACAATGTGATATGTAAAAAGTGCCAAATGTTAATTTTTGAATGAATATACCTCTTCCTCATTGACCTTTTGTTTCAGCTCAGCCTCCTGCTGCAGTCGCTCCTGCTCCAGGCCTGCCTCCATGCTCTGAAAAGTAAATAATCTTTTTTTTTTTTCCAGTTTCCTTCTACAGTTACAGCAGCGTGTTTATGTTTTACTGACATTTGTAGAGCCCACAGCGAGGTTCCATTTTTCATGCTGTTTATAAAACCACTAAAACAGGTGGTGAAATCAGGCGTCTTCTCTATGATGCCAAGCTCACCTGTATGCGAGCTATGTATTCCGAAAGCTTGGCTTCGCAGTCGCGAACACGGCCCTGCAGCTCGGCTAACTGTTGCCGCAGCTGCCGCTCACACTCCTGCTCGATCTGCAGCTCATTCTCCCAGAATTCCTCTTCCTCCACCTCAGCGTCATTCCTCCTCACCTGCTGCTCTAAAAGCAGCAGCTCTTCCTCCAAGTTTCCTTCCTGTAAGCCATGGGATTAAAACATGATGCAGGGATGTAAAAATTAATGGAAGACACGAGGGTTTAGGGTGCAGATGATTTGAAGATCTGCACATATGTAATTTGCACTGGCAGCTGTGGTTTTACTCACATCACTGGCCTCGCCTGTGGCCTCCTCCCAGTCTCGCAGCTCAGCCTCACAACCCAGCAGGCGACTTTCCAGGGCCTGGAGTTTGTCTCTCTGCAGCTGCACCAGTCTGCTCAGCTCTCTGGCAGGACTCCCAGGTACAGATGCTCTTCCGCCTCCTCCAACTCTGCTGAGGTTCAAACTCACACCGTGCTGTTGGGACTGTTTGGCTAGATGCACAGACAAAAGGAGAAGACATTAAAAAAAGGAAATTGGATTGATGACAGCTAGCAAATAAACAACTGTTAAGGTTACCAGTAAGATTTAACAAACAAACTGAAGTAAACACACTACCATCAGTATCTCTGCTTTTCCCAAATATGTCCCGCAGACCCTTGGCACCTCCAGTGAAGGTCAGGGATTTGCGTTTGGGTTCTTTTCGTTTGAGCGACCGGTCTGTCCCTGACGGGCGGAGCTTGGCCAGAGGCGGGAGACTCTGGCGGTATAGACCTCGTTCTGGGACACGAGCCAGCCCTTCAGAATTTGGCCGTTCGCTGACAGACGGGCCGGTTCGTTGGAGGATGAGCTGCACGTCACTGGCATACTGGCCCCACTTGTTGAGGGACACCACAGGGTTTTCATGTGGAGCCAGGTGACGTTCCGTCTCCCGCCATTTCTCAATCAAAGTATATCTGCCCGTCCGTCCTGGGACAAAATTTAAAAAGTAGTTAAAAAGGTCCTGACATTTCATGACAGCTTTTCACAATCAGTGGAATCCCACTAGAGGGTTTTTTTTTCTCTGTGCTCTTTTCACGGTTCGGATGGGGCTCAGCTGGAAAATTCAATAATTTAACCCTTTAGCACATGATACTCTACAGGTTCAAGTTAAGACAGCATTTACATAGCAAAAGCATTCAAACAGTTTTTTTTATTTGTGAGTGAAAAGGACAAGAACATGGTGAAATTCAAGTTTTGCTTGCGTGTTAAGTGTTTTGTAGGAGCACCTGCTACCTAAGCATAACCCCATAACACTCATCATCAGGCCGACTGAGGAGAAGACCTGTAGAGTCTCTAGGGTTTTTTTTTTTTTTTTTGCAGGTTCTCTGAGCATTGCACGGTCAGACATTGGGGTGAATTTGCTGGGGTGTCCACTCCTGGGAAGATTGTGTGTTAACACACACCTGAATGCTGCAGACCTGCAAACTGCCAAAACTTCCCGCTTGATGATAATCAGTTAATCAAGAGCATTTGATTAGTAGCACCTGGCTGCTTCTTACCCCCACCTTCATAGCTTCGTTTTAGTACATTAGCACTCTGATTAATGAGTAAATCAACACAGACACCAGAAATCCCTCATTAGGTGCAGCAGTAAAGACGGGAGTGAATGAGCATTTTGGCTATTGATAACAGTGTTATCTAACTAGCTATAAATACACTGATCAGTGTGCTGTGACATTAGTTAGAGCTTAGATATTTGACAGACATTCAGTCCACATGTCAACAGTGTCTCCTCACTCAGTTTGCCCCAGTGCTGGCAGTTGTTAGTTTACCTCTGAGCCCTCACTCTGAACCACAGGACTGTCACTCAGGGACATCAGGACATTACACTTTAAATTATACTAAACCAGAGTCTTCCTCAGTAACTTCATTCTGCTAAATATAAATACAATTTGAATTATAAGTTTGTAGCTCTCAGTATATTTTCAAAATGCATGTTGTTCCTGCACATTTCTGCACAAGTCCTCACATTTTGCAACATATTTATCTTCATAGTGATCCCTCAGTTTTAAATATTTACTCAGAAACATCAACAAGGGCAGTGCCTGAGAATGGTTCAGCTACTCAATATCCATTAAACAAATCTGTAGCTGGGTGTATGGCCTGAGATGTTTCAGGCCATACACGTTGCATGCTCTCAGAGTAAACACCCTGTGGAAGCTCAGAAGGAAGCGATCCAGCCTTGTAAAAATGATCAAAATAAAGTTTAATGTGTTTTGCAAAACAGACTGACAAAGGTCTTCTTTCACAACTCTTCCACGGGGGTGCACCACTGGCAGATATAAAAAGGATTTTTACCACAGTGTCTAACGCAGTGGGAAAATTCAACTCAACAAACACTGATTGTGTTGGCCAAAGAACGGGGTTCAGTGTCTTTTGTGCGTGCCTCCTGTATTTGTATCTGTACACAAAGATAAGAGAAAACACTGCCCACTGCACCGTCAACCCCCCTTCATCCACACTAAGGGTCCTTATAAAAAGAAGTGCATTCATCACCACAGCCATTCACTTCAAAGCAGCCTGGCCAGGACAAAAGGCACAGTGAGCACAAAGGACACTGAATGCCATAACTCTTGCTCTGCTGTCACCGTGAAAGACACACATTTTAACTCTAACCGATGGGGTTTCTGAAAAATCAAAAGTTAAATCTGTCCATCTTAAAAATCTGTATACATGACCACAAATCAGGGATGTAGGTCTTAAATTCACAAATGCACACAATGAAAAAGAGCCAAATCTGAACCTGAACTTATTTCTCTGCAACTCTGCTGCACATGTCAACAAAGCAAAGACTGCAGTATGACTCATCTTGTTTCATGGAGCCCCGTTATGGTGAAAATCTATTTGTGCCCTCTAGTCACTTTTCATTTTCAGTCCATTTATTGCCTCGAGTGTCTGCGTGCATCTCGCCTTCCAAATATTGCCCACAACCCACATCACAGTATATCCCAGTGTGGATTTATGTAGGACGAAATATAATTTGCACCACTTTTTCTGGACTTATGTGTGCTGACACTGAGCTGCAATAAGCAATATTATTTTACTTCCTAGAGATATAGATTTTTTTTTAAAGCATCTGCCACCTGTGAACAAGAGCGATCAGAATAATGCAGTCATGTTGTAGTCAGTTTGGTTTTGTTTGCTTACCGATAGCTTGTGCCAAAGCAATGACCACTTCCTGGCATGTGGTGAACTCCGTGACCCCGCACACAATGCGCTGCACTCCATCCACCCACACTTTTAGCTCCATGGCCTTCATTCCTCCACACCACAAGGAGTCGCTATGGATGTTTTATTTTGCATCCTTGAAAGCAAAAAAGCAAAAAATTCAGTGAAAAAAATTGTACTTTTACGAGGCCGTATTCAGCTTACTAATGTTTGGCTCCAAGCATCGAAACTGTGGAAACCCTGTTAGAGCAAAAGGTATGTAAATGGATTCACCAACCCAGCTTTAAAGCACTTAGCTTTGCACTTATTAGAGTACTGTGTATAAGCACTTGTTCTTTTTTGTCATGCCATTTTCCATTTGCCTCTTATCTCAGAGGAATACATTGACCATCCTACTTCACTACACTTTATTCGACAGAATTACTTTCTACTTTATAAGATGACATGGATCTTCGTGGATCTGCCAGGCCTGGGAGCCACCACTGATCCTCAACAAGGCCTTGTTGTAGAAACTCCAACAACCTGCTCAGCTCTTGGGGGTGGGACTTTACTCAAACAGCCACACTTTAACTGATAAGAGGCCTTGAATAATTAGTTTACAGTTTTTTGTTCATACCTTAGTCCTTAAATCATCTGCACCATTCAGTTATCTAAGTGGAAATTCCTTTAAGTCAACAGCTGAAAAGCTCTCTCATACTTTCACGTGCCAATGCAGGGCCTCTTGGTATAACTCAGACACCACAAGCCAATTTTCTACAGCTGGGATAGCTCAGCGATGGACCCACGTAGATGCACTGTTATTCAAACCTTAGGCTACTGTTTGGATCCGTGGGACAGACATCACAGATGTTGCAGCATATTGGGCTGGACCCAGCAAACTGAGTTCCTAATAACCATGATGAAGTGGGACACAAAAGTGACCAACACCTCTTCAGCTGTGCAGAAGGCCGTGCTTGACCAGAGCATAAGCGAATGCTCCAACATGCCAGCCATAAGGATTCGTGCCTAAAAATGGAAAATCTCAACAGCGAGCCTCGAGTTATCGTAACTACCTGAAACAGTGGCGCACAGAGAAGCTGTTGGGTTGTCACTGCTTGGAGAAAAATTACAGACTGCACACAGAAACAGTGCTGCCCTCCTCACTCACTTACAACATCCCTGTGCAAATAGACCATAGACCAAATGTGAGTTATACAGCAGCACTGTGAGAAACACAAGCATGCTCGAAGCATGACTGATGCACAGGCTGCAGGTATTAATATATACACAACGCAGTAGCAAAAGTCTTCTGCTTGAAATTCATATCAGGCCAGAAAAATCATAGCCTGAAATATGCAATTGCCACCGGTTTGACAGTTATGAAACAGGTGTGCAACCCACACCGCACGGTGCCAGCCACTCATACCAAGTGGGGTGTCAAGCACGAAATGGAAGCTTGAAAGGTCTACCTTTGAAGCAGAGCCACCATCACACAAATCTTAAGGCTGAACAGTGTGGTTTTATAATTAATAACAGCTCAGAATTCTAAGCCGCTGAGGATTTGTGCCCTTTCAAATGCAGAATATGACGCATCCAGAAAAAAAAAAAAAAGTTCTTCTGCCTTCAGGTGTGCGATTAAGTTCTTGAAGAAAATACATTGTTTCTATATGTAGAGACAAATTATATATAACCTGTTATGCATGTAGCCATAGGGATGTGTTGAGTTTTCTCAGCATGCCGTTGGTTGAGCTGTGGACAATGCATAGTTACACAGCAAAACCTCAAAGAAAGAGTTTACCAAGGCTGCAAGCTGAGTGAGTAATAGGGCAATTTTCTTAAACTTCTATATAATTTGATTTATTTTTTCCCCCTCACCTCCTGCTGACCATTAGAAATAAATGTAGTTTTAAGGCACTTTTGCATTAGCTTCACTTTTCAAAACATTCAGGCTTTGTCTGTCTTTTATATAAAGTCTATGATTTTAGTGTTCTCAGGTTATTGACTGACAGAGCCAGCAAATAAATTCAGGGAAATGGCATTACCAGCTGAACACAATGCAGCATCTAGCAGCTAAAAGAGGTCTCCCACAGGAGTTCATGGAGGCCAACATTTATTACATGCACTCCATCAGGCGAGCACAAAAGTGACTCAGAAGTAGCGCTAATTTAGGAGCTGCACCCCTCTTTGAGCATAAAATCAATGTAACTAACATTTCTGCAGCTATAGGTAGATTCAGGTGGAACAACAGCATAATATGACCAAATTGTCACAAATTAATCCTGTGAACTTAATTATTAATCACCCTTCCTCATCTTGTTTTAGTCAGTCATTCCCTAAACGGCTTACCGACCATTAAAGAGCGCACCAGAACTAAAACTTGATGTCAACTCCCAACAACACACAACCCTTGTTTTTTTTAACAGGTTTTGTGTAATGCTGCTGATAAAATGTTGTACCAACATGCTTGCGGTCCCAGAATTGTGGCGTAATAGGACTCCTCCAATATATTTTTCATTTCCTGGTGTTCAGAGCAAGAAAGCTTACATGCACACAGAATGAGAGCCATTTCAAATTGCTGACACAAGCGCCTCAGCAACGAGGCAGTCATTATGGGCCTGGCAAGTCTGAGCAACAGAGCAGTGAAAGAGCAGGTGGCTAATACTCAGTCTTGCAACCATACTGGGCAGCATTGCTCCCTTTCTCCTGACTGGGCCATCAGCTCAGCTCTGATCCTTGACTTGCATGTCGCTTGAGGCGATAACAATTTAAGCACCTTCCATCTTCGTCACAGCTGGAATGGGAATCCCATCCCAGCTCCAATTTAACTACTGGACCCCCCCTGGAGGGCTTTTTCTACAGAGGCTGCACGATGCTGCACACTCCTCTGCTCTGAAGGCGTCTGTTATGGGCATGGCCTGCATTTTGAGGGAAGCTGGGTGATTTGTTACATTAGACAGGATGCATTTGAATTGAGAAAGATCCAGTAAATGTGATTATTCTCATGTAAAGAGCTCAGAAGCTTGGGGGAATGGAAAGAAGACAATAAGAAAAAGGGGGGCAATGAAAACCAAGTAAGATCAAATTACAGGTAGGAGGTTTAGATGGCCTGAAGAAGGAGTGCAAACATTTTTGAGACGAATACCTTGCATACTCCCTAACCGGTTGGCGAGTGGTTACTGGCTGTTGCCAAGTGAAATTGGTTGCAAAGAGGGAGCTGCATAAAGTCAATGACAGAATCCAACTGAGGCTGAAATGTTTATAATAAACTAAATGTTTATTATGATGAGCAACATCCAAATTACACCGAGGTTTAACCTACGAGGAAAAGCCACTTTGACGCACACATGATAATCTGTTGCACACGTTTATGATACTATGCTCACACTAATATGCACACACAGTTTCTGAGCACTTCTGTGTGAGACGTACTGATTTAATTCACTCCACCGTGATACATTTATTATAAGTATATCAAATCACAGCTTATGGTTAATATTGAAACAGCTGACTTTCTTGTGAGACATTAAAAATGAATGAGTTAGTTTTTTTTTTTTTGGACAGTTAACATTGGGGATCATAAATGTACTTTTACAAAATTCTAAAAAATTATAAACGTTGACATAAAACCGGCACGGCAGGGACAGCATCTTTTCAGGACTGCAACATCGTTCCCACTAAACTAGTACTTATGTTCAGTTACAAGATTCATAATTGGAGGCCGCATTTACAGACAGACTGAGGGCTGCAAAAAATATCAAATAAGATATCAAAAACTAGAAAATATTAGATTAAAACTGACCTCGCTAACATGCTTCCTGGGTCTATCCTTTTGATGAATTTTCATGCCTTTACTCATAGGCTCTTACGGTTCCCCTGACACAAACAGCATATGCTGATAGATGCTTGCTTTTATCAGCAGCGACACATAGTACCATAGGAGCAGGCAGCTGTGCAGGAGCAGATGCTCAGATCTTTTTTAGTCAAGTCTATAGTCCCTATAGTTTTGATCCCAAAACAATAAAACTCCAACAACTTAGATGCCGCATAAGTAATCACAGTTCAAGATGTTATGAACGGTGGCACTCTGAAAGCTGGGCATTATGTCAAACTCATGACAGTGGAGATTTTGTACCCAAGTCACATGCAAACATTTATATCTGACTTATCTGAACCTCCCCCCCCCCCCCCCCACATGTAAAGTTGATGAAGAATTAATAAGGGGACCAATAAAGCACTGAACCATATGACCATAATCAATAATAGCATTGGTGTTAGTACACTCTCAGCCGTTATCTTGAATCACCATCGCACAGCTATGAGCTGAAGGTAACAGGTTACTGAAGCTCTGACCTGGAAACCTGAAGGTCAGAACAACAAACTGTCCAGAGTCAATAACTAATTGAATTCTCTTCACAACTGCTCCAACAACATGGACTATGAAGTCTGTCACCTTGTAGAAACAAGCTTCGATTTTCTTTTCCTCCTTGCTGATAAGTTCCAGCGCCTTAATTCCTACAGAGACTTGCCTCAGCCACCCCGACCACGTTTCCCCCTCTCCTTTTTGCAGCCATTGCTGTTACTGCTCTGAATTTGCATCATGCAATTTCCATTTCCTCCCTGGCTGTGTCTTTAATCTAAATCACATTTACTTTGATGCTGCCACTGCCAGCGTGTGAATTAATAAATCATACAGGCGAGTATACACAAATTAGTATGCTGCGACATGGGTTTCTATTTTGGTTCAGCTTCGCTGTAAATGTATACTTCCATATTTAGACGTGCTCAGCGAGCCACACGTCTGCACAGTCATAATGACTGGGAAAGGACGTGCAGGTGCAGGATATTCTTCTTATATTAGTCACAGTTAAAAAAATAAAAATGACTCAATGATTCAACTTCACACAATAATTCATTCAGCAAAATTCCTCCGAACTCTTCAACCCACCCACTAAACATGCAGATTTGATTGGAAATCTCTCTGACATTGGCTATTTCTGTAACAGGAAATAAAAGTCTGCTCCTTAACAGGTCTTAAAATGAGATAATTACACCCTCAGATGAACTACAAAACATTGCACTGTGTCATTATTTAACAAAAACTAAACCAAAATGTAAACACAGTGTGTTCTTCCATAGGAAGTATCAGCCAGGTGCTGATAATACACTTGATTAACTGATCATCTGCAAGTGTGAGCACCTCTTTAAAAGTAGATGTTTTGGCAGTTTGCTGGTCTGGAGCATTCAGGTGTGTGTTAACACAATGCCGAGGAGGAAAGACATCAGCAATGATCTTAGAGAAGCAGGTGTTGATCAATCTGGGAGAAGTTATAAGGCCATTTCCAAAAATTTTAAAGTCCATCATTCCACAGTGAGAAATATTATTCACAAGCGGAAGGCATTTATGACAGCTGATTATCTTCCCAAAGTATTCTTGAGTCAAATGTGAGGCCATCTGTCTGATGGCTTGGGTGAGATTGGGTCATGCAACAGGACAATGACTCCAAGCAACGGAGCATTTCTACAACAGAATGGCTGAAAAAGAAAAGAATCAGTGGCCCAGTCAAAGTCCAGACTTCAACCTGATTGAAATGCTGTGGTGGGACTTTAAAGAGAGCTGTGCACAAACTAATGCCTGCAAACCTCAACGAACTGAAGGAACACTGTAGAAAAGCGTGGGACAAAATTCCTCCACAATGATGTGAGACACTGATAGAGTCATACAGGAAATAATTACCTCAAGTTACTGCTGCTATAGGTGGTTCTACAAACTACTGAATGATGGGGTATATTTAGTTTTTACACACACTGATTCTGCATTTTTTTTTTTTTATTATATAGCGATATATGTAATATGGCTTCTTGAAAATTGATTTAGCATTTAACTTAAAGCACTTCTGTCTTTGTAAGAACCTCACCCACCAAACTTTCTAAAACCTAAAACATATCTCAGGGACCCGACACAATGACATTTGGTACTCAGGTATAAACAGTTACTGTTGATAATTCATTGTCTTTCTATTTTATATGACTGAAGACTGAAATGTGTGTGCTTTCCTTTAGATCCATTTGAGAAGCGGCTTTCTGCTTATTGTAACAGCTTCGATTGTTATTTGAAAAAGCAAATTTAGATTATTAGATGGTTTTTGTGTTACTTGAGTTTTCTGTGTTTGCATTCACTTATATTTTCCTTCAGTGAGTGGAACAACATACTGCATAATACATAGGATATTAAGCAGATATAAACACCAGTGTTCAGAAGGGATCAGAAGAGAACTACGGAGACAGAACATACCCGGCACAGAAAATGCTGTATTCATTTTGGTCATAATCCGAGGAAATGCTCGAAAAGATTGAAAATGACTGCTGTGGGAAGGAAAGGCTGCAGTCATCAGTACAAATCCTTGCTCTCAGACAACTTCTGCCGCAGCCATTTGGTTTCAGACATGAAAAATATTGTGTTGTCTGGGCTATGAACCATTGAGCTAAACTTAGTTATGACTCCAGTCTGCCTCCCCTGAAGTTTCATTCTCAGGATGCCAGAGGAAGGCAGAGCTCGGGAGGGGATGCAGTGCGAGAAGTCCAGGCTTCTTATTTATATTTCCTCAAACACGGACGGTAGCTCGTGTAAGGCATCAGCACGAAAATGCAGCTAAAAGCTCAATAAGAGTGGAATTGAAGGAACAGGCTGAAAAGTGTAAAACAAAAGCTTTTAATTTCACACCAACTTAAAGTTAGAATTTAAATGCGATATGCAAACCTAACAGTTCATTTCTTGCCTTTTGCTACATTATGGTTTAACAGACTCAATATTGTTGCAGCAAATACCATCAAACATCAAATTAAACCTGCAGATGTGCTTTGAAATGTCAAATACAAACAGCATGTTAGTACATATTTTTTTAAAGAACACGAGTGTCAGTCAAAAATGGGATTACTTATGGAGACATGGCATTCAGTAGATGAGATTTTCAAGGGGCAGCAGTCGTGAGCAGTTCAACAACAGACGATGCCGATTTTTTTCACGAAGCAAGGAGGTTGTGGACGCAGGAGGGGATCCACTGAAACAAGCGGCGCACAAACAAAAGAGCACGCTGTAGTGTGCATGCGTGAGTCCACATGGCTAGCAGCATGACTGGATGCAAACAATCCCTCACCATGGCAACACAGCTCAGGCTTTGTCCAGGCCTTACACAGCTGACCGGAGTGATTGGAGGGTACGGTCTGGGAAAGTAGACCACACAATCGGCAACAATTAAGAAGCAGCCCGTGCTTTCCTGTCACTTCCTCTTTGTCTCCTTTGAACGTGGGCTGCGAGAAAACACGGAGGTGTGCGCTGCAGTGGGGGTTCTCGGGTTCTCGTAGTGGAGTGTTGCTGGAACATCTCAGAAATGGTCTTCTGATGGATATTATCTAGTTCTAGCTGGTTAAGTCACACCAAATAGATAACCTCTCATGTGATTTTTTTCCATAAAGTTTCATGACCTGCTTACAATTACAAATGACTCCTAATAAAAATGTCCAGGCTCTGTGTGGCACACCCAAAATGTGTGGCCACTTTTGTGCTAATCTGTTCATTTCATTTATTTAATTTGCTTATCTGTGATTTACAGCAACAAGGACTCAAAATATTTTTGGAAACATGACCAATATTTGTGATGATTTACTGTGCAACATGGACTATACAGAAGGACAGTAAAGTTGGAGCAACACCTCAGGTGGAACTGTTGATTCCAGGGAAGATGCACCCCGGTTGCTTTAGGGGGTGAAACAGATGCAATCTGGAAGGCAAACCGAGCGCACTGCGTCTTCATTGCTCCTGAACATTACCTGTATTTGCAGGGATTTCATTTTTGTTATGGTGGCACCATTCCTGGGGCCCGTAACATCTGCACAAAAGATGTCTCCCACACTGGAAGTCTGAACTCGAGTTTTCACTTCGCACTTGTGTAAATTGCCTAAATGACCCACAGTGACTCCCAAATTAGTTGTGAAACTGCAAATCCAGCTGACAGACACATACCTCCAGCTCAGATTTTAGGTGGCAGCTATAATCTGAGCTGAAGGTCAAAGGTTTTCGCTGTGTTAGTCAGCTCATTCAAAACTAAACGTCAGAATGTTACCAATGTTTAGAGGATTAACCCTCTGGGGACGACAACTGCCCTGCTAATATCCATCCACTTCCTTAGATTCTTATCTTGCAAGTGTTGCAGGGACTGAAGCCTGCAGCTGAAAATACAGTGAGAAGTGGAAAAGTCACCAGCACTCACTCCCACAGTCACATTTACATCCAATTTAGAATGAACAATTAAACTAATATGCATGTCTTTGGATTTTTGGAAGAAATGCAAGAAATGCACAAGCCAACCTTGTTTGAACCCAGAGCCTTCTTCTGGCTTTGAGCAACAGGAACGCTACAACGCTAACGTCAGCAGCTAATCCAGATACAAAAGCTAAATGAAATTACATTTCGACCTCCGTCCTCAGACAAGATGTTACTGTTCTTGAGCATCCTGGAGGCTCACAGGCCCTTGAATGCAGCAATCTACTCATGACTTTGTGCTTTTTAACTTGGCACACAGCCTTCATATTATACAGTAGTATCCCACTCTGCCTCCTCGCTTCTCCTTACTCATATACTAATATACTGTAATACTTTTAAGAGTCCATGAGAACACAGTGGTCCTCCTAAAACTGATGCATATTGCAATCTATAAATGAAACCTACACCTTTTAGCCTCCTGTGCAGCTTAATGCGCACATCTTTTAGAGATTACTTCAACTTTGTCAGCTGAAGACAGCGAGGTGGCTGCATGTTCAGCGAAAACTCGCACAGGCCGAGTGAAAAGCTTCAGAACAGTTTGCATTCAGGTACCATCAATCATCTGCTGTGTAATAAACAATGTCAGAGTTTCCAGTTAACAAGCAAGCAGCGGTGTTCGCGTGGATTCAATATGCACCATTTTGTGGGTAATATTTTAAAGACAGTGGGCAGGTTTTTGTCACCACTTCTGTAGCACACAGGGGGGGAGAAAAAAAAAATCAGCATGTTGAAGCAGAGTGACCAAAGTGCCCTCTTGCAGTTTCAAAAGTTAAAACTAATCAGCTTGCTGAAGACAATAAGCCTTTAACCCCGTAAGACCTGCGGCTTAACTGACCACAAGGTGGTGGGAGGGGGAGTCTGCTGAAAGATAAGGTGGACTGGATTTACACTGTAAAGTCTGTTACAAGTCTTCCACTTGGGCAGTAAGGTTCTGACCTCTCAGGCAAATACAGATACAGCAACTGGGAATGAATATAGCTGAGGGAAAGTTAATGGGGCTTGGTTGGCATAAGAACCTCTTTTGGGGTCACTTTTGATTGGGATTTGCTATTTTTCATTGTCATATGAGGGTAACTAAATCTTTGGACATTCCAAATGTAGATTTTTTTTTTAAATAATGGAAGTTTATTATTATTATTATTATTATTATAGCCATTTCATTTTGTTAATAAAAATCTGTGTAGTAGTTTATCAAAAGGAGTAACCCTCAACGCACATCATTAAGAAACAGCCTTTAAGACATGCAGTATCAGGCAGGGTGGGGATTTTGCGAGTGCCAGACTGTTCAGGCAGTTGCCAGCAGATCAGACAACAACAGTTTAGTAGCAGAGGAAGAATTCTTAAATATGACTTTAATTTGTTTTTCCTCACAGCAAAGTATTCTTATTACAAACATTTTACCCTTGCGTCAGTCACACGTCTGCTTCAAGGACTTCTTCATGTGTGCTGGAGCTGCATGACTCAGTTGAAGGAACTCTGATTAAAACCGCTGCTGAGTGCGCGCTCATAGCCCAACTCTATAAAGAGATTCATCATCGCAGGGCTCAGCGGACACATCCACTCACGCACTGACCACTAACTCACTTCCTGCTGGCTCATGGATCTGGTATTTTCTGCCAAAAACACCGACTGACGATGGAAGATACTCATTGTTATAATTCTTTGGAAAGGAGGACGAGAGCAACATGAATAAATCTGTCAAATAAAGTTACGCAACTGCAGCTGATTATTTTAGCCCCTCTTGAGTGTTTGTCGTCCTCACGGGCTTTAACACAAAAGGTGCCTACAGTGAACTTATGAAACAGAGCCTTCTGATAGTCTACAAGCTTTTTTAAAGGGCAGCAGCTTTTAAATGTTGGCGTGACTGACGCATCCGCCGCGTTTAGTCCTGTGCAAAACGCGACAACATACCTCTTTACAGCCGCAGTCTTGGAGCATTTGTAACTCTCCCGCTGTTCTGTAGCCACCGTATTTCTCTCTGGGATAAAATCCAATACTTTCCTCGTCATGCTATGCGGGGCCACTTGAGGGAGATCCCAGTTTATTCCACGCCGATCCGCGCCTGCATCATAGTTTAACGGTGTGCGCGCATCCCCGCCACTTCTAGAAACCCGAGTGGACGTAAACACGAGTCCGTCCGGTCATCGGACATCCTACAAGGGGCTTTCAACATCTGCTGCTCTGCCTGCTCTGCCCATCAGTGAGGGAGACCTCACGTGTAAATCACGATCGGAACAGAACTAGGACACCGCAAGGCATGATGGACCGGTTAAAGCTGCACCGCACCGGCTACGCAAATGGACCAAGACCTTCTCAGTTACATGGAGTGTTCTGATGGGAATAAAACGTGTTTATAGTGCAGGGAAAAAAAAATAAAAAAAAATCAGAGTTGCACAACTGTAACATATTTACGTATTCTCGCGACTGTCGCTTTTAAAGCCCAAACAAAATAAAAACACCTCAATCAGAATGAAAAGTGCAGTGATTTTACAGTTTACAGTGTCATTTAGTAAAAATAAGACATAATAATAAAAATGATTACACTCAAAGCTATTAAAGAGTACACTGAAGAGCAACATGTTCAAGTACAACTATGCAGTTTTAAGTCCTGGTCCCCTCCAGCAGTACTTGAAGACTAAAAACACTCAGCTTTTAATACTTGAGCATCTTTTCCTGTGGAGCCTGTCAGTAGCCATACAGAGGAGGGGAAAAGAGGTGGACATAGCCTACTGTATATGTGCACTAAAGTATGAATTAACTATTAACATCAACTTATTTTATAAGTTGGGCAGATTGGCTCCAAATTTGTTTGTGTGTCATAAAACAAAACAAAACAACCTAAATGTCTTAAATTGAAATGTAGCATGAGCTCACGAACCATCTTGCAGGTTACTAATATACTGGGTTACAAAAAAGAAAAGAAAAGAAAGATTAAGAACCAGGTCTTAGTACACTTACTGAATGAAATGCTACTGCATTAGCACGAGGTACAGTTTGTTCTGCAGTTTTGGTTAATGTGTGCAATCAAGAAAGACTGTAGAGCCATCACAACAAACTAATCTTTCACCTTGATGTATGAAGTGTACTGCTTCTGCTTCCTAGTTGGAATGATTTTCACAGACTCAAACTTTCCAGATCGATAACTTATATTTGAAAAGTTTCCACACAAAAAGCATCTCCGTGCAGTGCAGAAAAACCTAACCTATATTTCTGGCCATAAAAAAAAAAATGTTGCTGCCATCCCCTTGAAGGCTGTCTTGAGCAATCCAGTACACCTGCTATGTTTAGATCTCCATGCAATGTTTTATTTGCGATACATGCTTCATCTCCACTGTGCCAAAACAACAACCCTTCAACCTGAATTTCATCTCAGGGAAGCGGACGGCATCACAGGGAGCCAAGTCTAATGAGTAAGGTGGGTGAAGGTCAAAGATTGCGTTGGTGTAGGCCAAAAAAAAGTGTGTGGGTGCACAATAGCTTGTGCTACAGTTCAGATCCTATCTGCCAAGAGTTTTCCCTTCAGGAGCAGAACTCTGTATTGCATGTATTAACCTGAGGGACAGATTGATGATGCACAATCCTGAGTGTGTCAGAAAAAATAACCAGTATGCTCCTGGCCTTTTGTGTGGACAGTTCCACTGAAAACACTTATGTCTCTGGCTTGTAGCTGGAGACGCAGCTCTCATGACCAATACAAATCCTCAGCATGAAGGACACATCAGTTTGACACAACATTTGCACAAGTTTGAAATCCATGGTTGATTGCACATGCACATGTGCAAGTGGTAAAAACTGGATCTCAGTTGTGGAAAAGGTGCTGAGGTGTACAAGAGGAACACTGACCAAATTTAAATCAGGGATTTAGTTTGGTTAATGAGGATCAACCACACTACAGGGTTTATGTGTCCTGTGAGTGTATTAATATTAAAATGATCGATTTGAAATGAACCATTACTGAGATAAGCTGTGTTTTGATCTTAGAAAAAAGTGTGTTAAAGTCCTGTGTATGTGTGTTTCACTGCTTTTTTTTTTTTTTTTTTTTTAAATCACCTGACATACATTTTAATCAGATTGGAGGCTGCCCCATGTTGTCAAATGATCTGGAATGAATATTCCAAATATCAGCTTCCAAATGTCACACATGCCCCTAAAACACAGGCTTACATAACTGGTATTTTTGCAAACTTTGGGCTGGAATTTAAACACATTTCTGTGTGTTTTGGCAATGCTACGATGCACAGCACACAGGCTGACGGACTTACTGAAGGTTTGGCGGCAGATGTAGTCAAAAACACCTAAAATGAGTTTAGTTTCCTTATCAGTATGCACACCATAAATAATGCTAAAAAAGTGTGTTTATATCACGCGCCCTGCTGCTTTAAATATTACATAATTGCAACATTAAGTGGAAAATGCACTGCAGGGATTTTTCCTTGCTCTATCCGGACAGCAACATGTTTCATTTTACAGAAAATTTTCTTTTAAAGACTTTGTCTTTGTCCTCATTTAAAATTCTACTGAGCCCTCAAGTCTTCATGTCTCACAGTATTAATCATGACAGCTGCCGGTTGTGCTGATGGGGCAATAAATGCAGACTACCTTCAGTTTAGTGGAATTTAACTGATGTTCTGCTGCTACTGAAAAAGCAGCTTTTTTTTTTTTTTTTTTACATGTGTATACAATAGCCCCTGCTCCTAATTAATACCCCCCGCCCCTTTTTCCACTGTTGTAGGTCTTCATATCCATTTAGAGCCAAACTCCACAATTAATCCCCAACACGAGCTTCAGCTGTAGCTGCATTTTGTGATTTGTTTTCTTGCAGGCAGCGGTGCCGAGATTTGACAGATGCTTTCAAGATTTAAAGCCCATCTTCAAAAACTGTGCAGGGTACAGCCAGGGTGCTGTTCATGGAGCCATATCTCTGATTTAGAAGCAAACGAGAGCTTAGTTAATTAGTGGGTTAAAGCATTCCCTAACATGAATTTGTTATGAAGAAAAAGGATTTGAGTTAGAATCTGGGTAGAAATGCTTAAGCCCAAAATATCCTATTTCCATATGCAAGCCTAGTTGCGGCTCTGCATTACATGATGAGAGTTTTCTCAGTCTTGTGCACAGACTGTGCTCAGACATCTCTAGGTATATTGTGTAGTGCGGACATTTAAAGTGGATCTTTGATTGTTTTCCTTATTTTCGTTTTTTCTTCTGTTTCCTTATTTTCTATATATATATATATATATATATATATATACACACACACGCACACACACACACACACACACACACACTGTTATAGTGGTGGATTCTCATATTGAACAAAGTTTCAGAAAAATGTGGGAAAACATATTCACGTAATCTCTGTGAGCCAAAAGCTCTAGACTCCTCTAAACAGCTTATTTCAGACAGTAGATAAACTGAGGGGCTGCACCAAGGCTCAGTATAAAATAAGGATCATTTTGAACTAAATCATGCAAAGCTACTCTAGTAAAGTCCAAGAATAAATACATGGAGCTGGAAATGAGGACAGTAGATCCCCACTGATCATCGTGCACCCACACAGAAGTTTGAATTAGTTCCAATTTTACTCATCTCTCTCTCTCTATGACAAATTCTTGAAATTTCTTTCTGGCAAAAACAGCTCGTTTCTCCAACAGCATCGCTTTCTTCAGATCACCACCACTGACCTTCCGTCCTTTCTTATATCCACGTGGGTGCGCTCTGTTTGCAATCAGGCCAAGAAGCCAGCTCCTGACCTTTCTGCTGTCAGGTCTACGTACCAAAATCCGTCTCTTTTTCTCAAACTCTCCAGCATGCCTTCTTCTAACCAGCCTTCCCTGTACCAGCCAGAACACAACCTCCTTGACCCCAATCAGGAGTCAAGCAAGCACTCGCACTTGCTGAATTTCAGAAGCGCTCTACTCTTCTCACACTGCCTCCCTTTTCCTGTTCCTCATCCTTGTTGACCTGTCTGCTGTGTGTGGCTCAGCCAGCCACCAATTACTTCTCGTTCCAGTGTTGTGTGGCTGAAAGCAGACTTTGAGATTTGAGGATTTAAAAGAATACGGTCTCTTTCTACCTGGCTGACTGCTTCTGTCGGGCTGGGCTCCCTCCTGTCCTCACTTTCCGAGTAGTGAGCTGATTTTATGTCTCAGGGTGGAAATGTTTAGACTGACAAAGTATACTAGGCCTAAGTTTTTCTGATTCAGAGGTGTTTGCACTATTTTCTTCTCATACAGTGGGACAACGGGGACCAAGAACTATCAGAGGGGCCAGGGAAAATGAGAAAATTTGACAATGCACTTGAAAATTTGATTAAATATTCGGTGAGTTATAATGATTGTGGGCACACCTGCTGCCTCCATAAACACTCATAAGGAGGCGTGGGTGTACTGTAATATTACAAGAATATAATGTTTGCTGGGAAATTTTAGCTTCATACAAGTAAATATAAAGAGTAATGAAAAAGGAATTAGTAGCACACTTCAAGTAGTCTACAAGGCCAAGTTACTGTGTCCACGTGGTGCGATCAATAGTCTGATACAGGACCCTAACTCCGAACCCTGACCTCCTAACCCTAACCCCACAACTGCAATAGGCAAGCACGATAAGGTGATCGGCATGTCATCCACTGGAATGAATACTGTGAGAATTTTAATATATATATGAAAACTCTGCATTGTTGTGTTTTAATGTCTCTTAGTGTATTTATGTATATCCACAGATTCATTTTTATGTTGGGAAATGCCAGTGAAATTTTCAGGCTTTTATCTTTAATGGTTGAACAGAAGGTCCAAAATGATATGAGATGCAGTGACCCCTCTGTCTTTGACATAAACAGTCTGTCTACGGAGTAAGACAGTCTTAGAGTAGACTGTGCTTTAGTCTGGGTCTTAGACTTTATACCTTGTGACCTCTGAAGATGATTCTCATGCCTGCTACAGTCACCTGTTACACACAGGTTAGTTGTCCAGTTCAACTAAAGGGATTTTCTTTGTAACTGGATAAATTAGCCATTTTTTTTTTCCCCCCACAAGAAAATCTGATGGGTAAATTGGCAGCTTTACAGCACAGACCAGGTTGTCTGCATCACACCTTTTTATTTCTACTTTCAGTTCAGGTGAGCTGGTGCCCGTACAGCTTTGAAGAGCTCTGCTTTGTCTGAGAAGTGTCTCTTCCCATGCTGGTAAAACCTTTGTTCCACTTTCATAAGAGCTCTCTGTTCTGCCTCAAGACAAGTGCGTGCGCACACATACAACACACCCTTTCAGCCTAAGAACAAGTGCCCATGTGTTCAAGCAGGATGAGGCTTTTTAAAAACTAAGCACAGCTGCAGGTGATACCACCTAATGAGCAGGTAGTGCCTGCAGCACAGCTTGTTAACAATAGCTGCTTCTGAAACCAATACAAATTAAGTTTTTAATGAATTACTGCTTTTATACCAGCTGAAACGCAATGTTGTTACACAGCATGCAGTTATGATTGAATTCATTTATTCATAATCATTCATTTAATGGTGATTTTTTTTTTTTTAATCTAGTGTAATCACAAAGGTTACAATTACAGTTTCAGGCCATAATTTATCAATGAGGTTAAAACATAAACTATATGTTGATAACAAGATCAGATCATAGACTTGCCACGCTGCTTCAGACATGTAGATTTTATAAGCTCTGTTGCATAGTTTTTGTTGTTATTGACTTTTTTCACAGAAGCTGATTTAACATAAATGCAGGTGCTACTAATGACATAAATATCTGTTTATGTACAGAGCGTTCATTAATGCGTTTAGCAACACTTGTGTTCACCTGCTATTTTACGTCATAACAGCTTCAGTGAAAAAGGTCAACATTAGCAAGATTATACAACAGAGCTTTAAACATTCAAAAGGTACAAGCTAATGAACTGAACTGCATGAATAATGTGTCCACTAAAATGTCCTTTCAGATCCAAAACAATGATTTCCAACACTCAGGCCATTTATTGCTCCACTCCTAAGAGGCAACACAGAACATAAACCCATTACTAGACCAATTTTGTATTCACTTTTTCCAAATTTACCCAAGGTCAGATCATTTTCTTGATGCTAAAATCTGCAAAGAACCAGCGTGTAAGCACTATCCAATGAAAGGATCGGAACATTAATATAATTTCGTACTTGAATGAGATTGTGTTTCATGTGCTGCCAAACAGAAACCTACTAAACCAGTGTGAATTGTGCTGAGCCTATGGAAGCTTGTTAGCGCCACAAGCTTCTATACAAAGCAGTTTAAATGTAACAGATTTGACTGTAATTTTAACCTTCTTAAAACAAAGATTTCCTTTCAGATCCAAAACAATAATCCCCCAAAATATGCACAGCCAAACAGAAACCTGCTAAAAACAAGTTTGAATCATGTCAGGGGTGTGAAAGCTTGTTTCTGCCACTGGAAGGAACAAAAACTTTTTAAAAAGCCAGGTAGAGCTAAGTTGAAATTTCGCCTTATCTCAAAATTTAAATTTGCTATTGCCCTCATTAATGAGTACATTTCATGAGACACACACACGTATACATTACAACATAACACAGCAAGATTGTGTGTATGTGTCTGTATATAAATATGTGAATATGCTCTGTCCCCTTATTTCTTCTGTTTTCTCCCCTCTTTTCTCTCTCTTCTTCTCTTACTCTTTCCTCCCTTCTATCAAGTTCAAGGCACCTTAGTTGAAATTTCATGTTATTGAGCTGAAATTTTGAGATAACTAACCAAACTTTTGACTTACAGGAGGCAATAAATAAATAAATAAAAAATCTGTGGCAGAAACAAGCTTCCATACAAGGCAGTTTAAATTTAACAGATTTAACTGTGATTTTAACATAGCACACAGCATACTAACACCTTAATTTGCTTAATTTCCCCCCTGTATCTTATTGGGCTTGGGCAGTAAACACTGTCTCATTCTCCTGCTTTTCAGGACCAAGTGTGTCTTGAGGCTGTAGCACAAAAGTCATGAGGTCTGTTTTCCCAAGTAGCTAATCTAAAACATCTGGCACACTCAGTGTTCACAGTAAGACTGCCTGTCTCACTTTATGCTTCATTCCAGACATTATTAAAAGATCTGAGGGGTGAAGACACTGAAGCATGAACTTCAGGGCTGGTGTACTCATGTCAGTGGATAGCAGTTTCCCCTGAGTGCTGACATCCATGATAATAGCCTCAGTGTAAAGCAAAAGCTGGCCTCTCTTGTGCCTGTTTCCCACTGCTGCAGATCTGTGAATGAATCCTTTCTTTTTCTGTGTATTAAACATGTTCAGTTGAGATGTGACAGCATGGCCCACTTCCCCACTCTGCTCCAGCAGCAAACAAACCTCATGTTTCTTGACACCTGTTTCTGTTGGCTGTTTGAATATATATTATTTCTGCCATGGTTTATAAATAACACAGGCATATTATCCCTCATTATGACAGGGGCTGCTACTTTCTTTTCTTTAAGTCTGCTCACCTTTTGTTAAGACAAGATGAAGCTCTTATTGTGAAGTAAGAAACGAGACCATTTCTCAGAACTGCATAAGCTGCGGACAGACAAGTAAGCTATTGTTGAAGGGATTTGGATCCTTCTTAGCTGCTTCTCCTCCTGCTAAAACCAGGGCTTGGAAATCGTGGTCTTTGTCACCAAAATGTTCAAAGAGTGGAGTGAATTAAGGATTATTAGTGGGAGGAAAAATCAAATTGAAAAAAATCTGGATTTCATCTGAGAGTTAACCCATTTTAAAACATACAGGATGAGACTGAATGTAATTTTTCTTTTAAACAGACAAAGACAACATGTTTCAGAGCTTTCTTATTATTGAGGTGACTGAAGATTTCATGCTACACCACTGCCCCCTGCAGAACAACAGCAAATCTGCATTTCCCTGTCTTTGTTGACCTAAAAATGGGCTTTTGCATCTCTGAAAAAAGCATATTTACATCTGACAAGTAGACTCATTAAATTATTAAGGGTGTTTTGAGAATTATGATGGATTTTACATGTTAAATGCTCTTTAAATCTGGCCCCTTCTTTGAAGCATTTAAAATGTGTCTACTAAACTTCAGCACTAAACAGGCAAAATAAACTCATAGTAGTCCTCAAAGCAGCCTGTCATATTACATTATATCTAATAAATATATATGTTATATCTTATGCACTTGCAGAAGCACACTATGTGCTTTTTCCTGGCTCTGTGCAGGGCGGTTTTGCAGATGCAAAAGAGAAACATTGTCACTGTGCTTTAATTACTTTGTGGGATATTGTTAATTTGATTTAGAAAATGTAACCACCGCCTGAAATCAAGTGGGGGCCTTGATAGATTTCCCCAGTGGATCGCTAAAGGAATTTAGCTGTGAAAATTAAAAATAGTCTGAGCAAGACCACCGCTGCTGTGAGAAATGGTTTGACAGGGTTTCCTTACCTCTGAGTTTTGACTCTCTCCCCTATACTTCATGCCACATCTCCTTTTTTTTCTCATTTCAAATCTACTTCATATGACAGAATATCGAGAAGTGAATGATGTGCAAAAACTGTGTACGAACCCCCTCTAGTTTTGACCTTAAAATCCTTGTCCGGGAGGGTTGATGTTGATTGGCACCCAGCCTGCCAACTCCTCCCCCCCTTCAGCTGTACCGCAGTGCAGCTCGTGCTGGCAGGGCCCCGCAAGGTTACCACTGCTTCACTGAGAGGTCTGACAAATTAACATAGAAGGCAAACATCTGAGTATTTCCCCCGCTAGCACAGGCCATATCTTCCACAATTTATTAGCAAATGATCGAGAGAACCATTTACTGTGGTGTTAATCTTCTTTTGTTTGCTGTTTGCACTGAAATGAGAGCATTAAGGAATATATAGCAGACTATGGTTATTTGTCATTCTATAATGCAAGGCTATAACTGACCTTTTTGTACTAATCATAGTAAGAAACAGAGTTTCTAACAGAAAAAAGCCTCATGCAGAAATTTTATGAGTTATATTATTCTGACATGTCCTTAAATAACTGACAAAGTTTCCAGAAGACAAAGAGCAGTAAAGTTTATTTAATTTTTTTTTTCTGGTAACAACTCAAACCTTTCTTTTATGTAACACTTTAAAAAGGGCCAAAACAATCTGATACCAAAATACTGGAATATTGCAAATATATCAGTATATGTTGTTTAATATTCACCAAACTTTGCAACAAACCTTTAACAGAACATAATATAAAATGACACTACAGCACATGTAACAGAGCAGCATCAAAACTGACAATGATGCAAATTCAAGTGATTCTAACTGGTCTGTAAAAAGCATTTATGAAAAATTGATTCCAGGATTTACCCTATAATAATCACATATCAGCCAACAGATAATCTATCTATAATCTAATAGATATCTTTTGACTGCCATAAATCTGTATCAGAACTGGCCAGGCTTTATTATGGACACCTCGCTAGTACAAGGTTGGAACCCCTTTTGCTTTAAGAGCTGTCTTAATTCTACATTTTGGTCCATCATATGACACACACACACACACACACACACACACACAGTTGCTGCAGATTTGTCAGCTGCATGTCCATGATGTGAATGTCCTGTTCCACCACATCCCAAAGGTACTTGACTGGATTGAGATCTGGTTACTGCAAAGTTCACTTGAAATTATTCAGAGATGAATACACTGTGGTCATAAAGAGATAGGCATGGTCAGCAGTAACACTCAGGTGGGCTGTGGCATTTAAATGATGCTCAGTCAGTACTAAGGAGCCCAAAGTGTGCTAAAAAAAAAAAAAAGATCCCACACACAATTACACCACTAATACCAGCCTGAACTGTTGATACAAATCCTGTGTGGATAAGCCTGTGTTTCCTATTCTTAGCTGACAGGTGTGGTCTTCTGCTGCTGTCTGCAACAAAATTAGATGTGTTGTGGATTCAGAGATGCTCTTCTGCACACCTTTTTTGAGTTGCTTTTGCCTTCCTCCCAGCTCAAACCAGTCTGTCCATTCACCTCTGACCTCTGGCATCAACCAAGTATTTACACCCAGAGAAATACTGCCTACTGGATATTTTCTCTTTTTCAGAACACTCTGTGTAAACCTTGTGGGAAACTCCAAGCAGATCAGTAGTTTCTGAAATACTCAGACCAACCCACCTGTCACCAGCACAGTCACAGTCAATTTTCTTCCTCATTCAGATGCTCAGCAGGTCTTCCTGACCTTGTCTACTCATTAGATATTTGTGTAAGTGAGCGGGTGAACAGGTGTACCTAATAAAGTGACCGGCATTTTGTTTTCTTTAATGTGTTCATCATTCGGTTTGTCGAAAAGAAAAGACAAAAAAATCATTGCTGCTTTCATTTGTCAAAACTTCTTTATTGAAGGCCTTCATTTAAACTTCATTAAAAACTTCATTAAAAAATTGTATTACTCTTGTATTCACTGTAACCTCAAGTACTTAAAAACAAATGGTATTATTGCTAACACAATGCCACTATGAAAGGGGGAAAAAAAATACAACACAAGCATAAAGAAATACTTCAAATTTCAACTAACAAATAACTGTCTTCAGATTAATATCTCTCCTGTCTTCAAAAAGCTCTACATTCATCTGTCATTTTTACCCTACGGCACTACAGCAGTGGTCAGAGACATATTTAATGAGGAATAATAACAAATGAAAGGTGCTTTAAAGGTCACACAAAATGAGGGTTCTCATTTTCTCATTTTGTCCTATCAAATTACATGTTTGATAACATGAAGCTAACTAATACCAAAAAGGCAGAACAAGTAGCTGGAGAAACATTTCCAAAAAACAAACAAAAGTCTACATTTTAATGGGTGTTTGAATGTAGATCACAATGTTTGGTTGTAGCATGACAACAAAACAAAACAAAAAAACAGTCACTGCATTGACACAGCTGACATGAAGACAGGGTGAGCGATTTGTGCCGATAGTGTTAATGGATCTTGGGCTCAGTTTCATTTGGAGTTCACAGCCTTTGTTATCCTCGCGTTGACGAAATCAGATCTCTTGAACCCGTTCTGTTGAAAAAGTGAAGCCATTTTTCAGACGTTCAAACACTGGTGCAAACAATATAATGCTCTGTCTTCTTACTGTACCAAACTCAAGACTTAGATAACAAAAAATAATTATCTGAATTTGTAGTTCTTCTGAAGGATACTAGTTGTCACAGCTAAATAATGCAACACGCGCCAATGAATCCATAACTAGCAGCTCATTTCTTTGTCTAATGCCACTTTTCCGCTACTACCTACTCAGCTCGACTCAACTCAGTTTCCGTCATTTTCTGTTACATCTGAGTACCACCTCAATGTGGGCGGGGTCATTATATCAAGGTGACCCAAAGGTCTCGTGATGTCATTTGTATGCAACACAAAGAGTCGCTCCGTCGTCGCTCTGGATTCTGTCGTCAGCCATGAAGCACAAAAACGTCTGTGTTGGTTCGTGTTGCCAGGTTTCAAAAAGGCAGGTTTGATTCTTGTGAAAAAGTCGCTCTCATGACTCATCAAGTGACGTCACTCCCTGGCCAATCAGTGGCATCCAGACTGACTTCATATTTTCAGCTCGACTCAACTCGCTTGGAACCCCGGCTGAGTCGGTACTAAAAAAAGTACCTGATACCAGGTAATACCACCTAATGGATAACCCTAAAAACCAAATTGAGTCTAGCTGAGTAGGTACTAGTGGAAAAGAGGCATAAATTAAGCAATTTATGGAGGAAAAGAAACTAAATCAACCCTCTAAGCCAAAAATAAACCTTTCAGTTTTGTGACAGAAACTCAAAGTGTTCATTCAAATCTTCTTCATCTTCTTTTGGCAGCTCCTTTTAGGGGTCACCACAGTGAATCAGCTGCCTCCATCTCACCCTACTATCCCTAGCATCCTCTGTCACACCAAACCTCTGTGGTCTTCCTCTTTTCCTCCTTCCTGGCAGTTCTATATTCAACACCCTTTGTCCAATATATCCACTATCCCTCCTCTGCACGCGTCCAAACTATCTCAGCACTGCCTCTCTAACTTTGTCCCCAAAACATTCAACCTGAGCTGTTCCTCTGATGCACACATTTCTAATCCTGTCCCTCCTGGTCACCGCTAACAGAAACTCCAGCTTCCTCAACTCTTGTCACCTGCAGCTCCACCTCCTGTCTTTTTCATCGGTGCCACCACCTTCATCAAAGCTTCAAATGCATTAAGATGAATTAAGATGAAAGAGGTCGGAAGAACACATGCAGATGCAGCAGTGTGTTTAAGCATAAATGAGTGACACATTCAGTGTCACAGTCTGAAGATATGAAGAAAAGGATGTGACACATGATATGATGGAGTGTGGTGTGTGCAGGAACTCACTTTTCTGAGGGTCCCATGGAGTTCAGTGTGTTTCCATATTGCATGCAGCAGGATGCATGCTGCCTGACTCGCACTGTAACAAGTAGAAGGAAAGGTAAAAAATATTATCACACAGACACAGTTTTACTTTTTAATGCCTATCATAAACTTTGGATTGACTCCAAAATCCTCATGGACTCCTGTTATATTTAAAAATATATATATTTTGGTCTCTCTACCTAACTTGCACATTAATCACAGCTGTTCAGGGCCTGATTTTTCTCTTACACCACACCTGTTTGGCTTTCGGTAAGACTCATAAATAAGGGAGTGGCCGCTTCAGTCAGCAGGTGTTCCAACAAAGGCAGCTGTACCTGCTTGCTGTCTGCTTGGCATCACTTCAGATAATTTAATTCTAATGTGCTTGTGGTGTTGCCTTTTTTTTGGTGCCTTTTGGAGCATTTTTATAGCAACTGGCTGAAAAACACAATGACATGCTGCACAAGTAGATGCTCATCCTTGAATCCTGGGCTCCACTTTTTTCAACGAATGAGATTCTACTATTTTATTTGTATGATAATTAGCCCTAAATAGGAGGCATCTGGTTCTGTGGCATGCACCCGTACAATCTACGGAAGCAGCTCGCTCGTAACTTAGCGCTTCACTCTCTAATCCAATCACATCTGGCTCCAAAACACCAATCAAAATGGTGATGCCTTTGTGTACCTTTTTATGAACAGGCTATAGCTTTTACTATAACAGATGCACTTTAACCTGAAGTACCCGGGTTCTGAAGAACTTACTTTGTGGTATCGCTTTTTAAAGGCACTCCTGAATATGATAAATCAGGTATAAATAATGATACCTCAGAGGTTTGCTTTTGAAGTAAAGTTGGAAGTATATTATATAACATTACATACTGTGTTAAATAATGGCTTACGTTTCATTATCTTGGTTGAACATTGAGCTTATGAAGTCTCGTATTTGAATATTTTGATAAAGTGACTAACCCATTTTCTGTCTTGCTGATGTTGATGATCCTTTGGAGGCATTTGAGTTTGATTATCTTTTCGACATTCTCCAGGTGATTCTGACTCAGGTAAGTCAGGATTTGACACAGAGACGTTGTCATCTCGCTGTCGGTGCTGGTGTCACTGTTGGGCAGCATTTTCACCACCTCTGGTAAGACCTGGTTTGCTTTAGAAGTAAAAGATCCATTCAAGGTGTGATTTGTGGTTATGATGGGAACATGATGGGAAACGCTGAGAAGACATCAAAAATTACCAATGGGAAGGTGCAGTTCATGGTTGCGTGAGAGGTTTTTGATTAAAAATACAGCAGCTTTCTCCAGACCACTCTGTTCTGACTTTAACATCTTCTTAATCTGCAGAAGACCATATTCCTCCAGAACAATGGTAAAGGCGAGGGCTTTGCTTATCTGCAGACCACAGAACACATATGAAATATATTGGCATTCAACATTTTTAATTAGATTTACGTATTGAATACATGACAGCAGCCACAGTTCTGATGCTAAACAAGACTAAAACATAATAATCAGCTGGATTAAACAAAAGAATATTTCAGTTATTAAAGCTGTAAAGAATATTAAATATTTACTGGTATAATTTGCAATTGCAAATGATGCAATAATGCATTTGGCATCATTGTGAAAGGTTAAAAGGTAATGAATGCCTTTAAACATGGTGTTAAACTAGTACTCCACATTTATATAACCTCATTTGACCCACACATGCATCTGTTAAAGCGTCAGAGTCAGTATCCACACCTGTCTCTTTTCTGCTTACACACTGAACCTATTAAAAGAATCAGAGCTGCACTCCTTCCCGTCTTACCGCTCCATTTCCAGCTGTGATGTTATGCAGTGCCCCAACAGCTGCAAACTTGGTGAAGTCACACGTACTGCAGGCCACCAGTGACATGTACATCCTGACAGTGATTGGGCTCCACAGCCACTCTATGCCATGAGGATTGGTGTTCTTCTCCAGCAGGGGGAGCTGATGCTCTGTATGCTGTGAAGAAACAGCTTATGAGTCAGATTTCAAGTAAGTGGGTTCAGTGGGTCCATATTTACAACAAGGGGCAGCTAGCTGTGTTAACAAGGAATGACATTCTGTATGGACATCTACAGACTGGCTGTGCATCCATTTCCCCACATTTTCATATTGGAAATTCAAAGTTCTGGCAACAGTTTTAGTGTGAAAGACAAAATAATGTCAAATAACACTGGGAGGATTTGGACATGTGATCCAGACCTCATCATCTACCACCAGTGCTGGACTTCACTAATGCTCTTTTAGCTTTAAGGAACCAAATCCATGCAGCCAGATTTCATTCTTGTGGAAGGCAGAATAATAGAGGCTGTTGGAGCAGCATATTGAAGCCTATAGTTTTCAAAAGAGATGCAGTCAGTAGTCACATAAACTCGCCAGCCACTTTGTTAAGTACACCTTATCAGCTGCTTATTAAGGCAAATCTCTAACCAGTCAATCTTATGGCAACAACTCAGTGTATTTAGGTATGTAAACATGGATAATACAACTTCCTAAAGTTCAAACCAAGCACCAGAATGAGGAAGTAGATTTGATCAGTAAAAGCAACACGAAGGCAATGACTTCAAGAAGCTAAAACTGAGGATAGCACTAGCCAAGCAGGCAAGAAGTTATAAACATAAATAAGGACAAATGTTATGACTTAGTCATTTTTATCTGATCGGCTGCCATCAGTCCACTTACGGCCTGATTAATGTAGGATCAGTGTCACCCAATATTAACAGAAATTGAGCTGATGGTTCAGGAGCGGGTTATTCAAGTTGCTTTAGCTTGTTTACCAGCTGTACATTTGCTTTACATCTGCAAGTTGCTTTGAAATCCACTTCCACCCCAGTTCCTCCTTTTTCACGCTGTGTTTGACTTAATTAATGTCACGTCCGCTGTCAGTGATGCCTGCTCTGTTCTCCTGCTGCTGCTCTCCCCATCTTAGACCCATGAAAAGGCAGAGAGGTCTCAGAACAGAGCCATAGCATCAAATCAAATTACTGCAGATGAAAAAAAATATGCTTGGATGTTTCTCACCACCAACATAATACAAAAGAAAGCTAAATGAACATGTTCTAATGAGCTCTTTTACAGATGACTAAAGCTGTTCTCTCACACTCAGATATTAAACCATAAGCAAATCTCTTGTGTTGTCTGGATGGATTAACGTGTAAAGGGATTACCTCTGTGATCTTGGCACTGCGATAAGAAAAACAGCCATAAGTTTTTGGCTCGGTATCCAAGTCTTGGCGAGATTCTCTGGGAACCTGGGCACACTTTTGCGGAAGCTCTGACTCAATCTGATAAGACAGGTTGTGCAGGATACTGACACAGTTCTCTGTCGACTTCAGAGCAGATTGAGATAAGAAATCAAACACTGTCTGGCGAGCAGTTTAATCACAAGGATACAACAGAAACATGAAAGGGAGTTATAAAGTAAAAATTTGTTTCATCAAAGGTTTATATCTGTTTGAAATTACAAGTAAAAATTCCTACATGTAAACATGCAACAAAAGTATTGCGAGTCAAAGCAGTTTGCTGTGAAGCAGACACAGTGAGGACAAATGTTTTCTCTGCTCATCATTTTCATTTTACCTTGTCATCCATCGTTCGGTCAGCTACGGTTCCCCGAATGTAGTGGACCAAAGAATCGATGAGATTCTCACACTCCCTCATTGCTTTCCTGACACCCGGGCCTGCAGAGCTCAGATTTCTAGAAACAAAAAAGTGACATTTGTGAGCATTTCAATTAGATAGGCTTTTTTTCTGACCAATATTAGTAACGTCAGAAATGCTATAAAATATCCTTCTGTCAACCACGCAACTATTTTGTACATCTTTCCAATGGCACTGGCAATCATAACAAATTATATCCCAGACTAGTAAGTCTCTTTTTATGAAGCCCAAACTACAGAGGAAAATAAATACGAAAATTAACATTCTGAATCCACATAAGAGGCTCTTTGTGCAGCCTCCCTTTTTTCATCCACTGGGAGGCGAAAAGGCTTTAGAACATGATAAGGAGAACTCGATAACACTGGGTCAGAGAGGACTGAATGATTTCAGCTCAGCAAAGCTGGGAAAAGAGAGAGCTTGATGAATAATTGAGTCTTTCACTCTTTTCATCTGGCTATAGTTGCCAGGGGAGCAGTGGCTCTAATATCTCCTGCTTTGTAAACAGAGAGATGGTGTGTGTCTAAACAAGTCAAAGGCAGCAGTGTGAGGCATAATCTCAGACCACAGCAGATAAACTGTGGTTTGATATAATCGCATGATAGTAAAGAAACTGTAAAAAAATTGAGTGGTAATTACTTATTTGCTTATTATAATTTTAGTGACTGGGGAGTTTCAGACAGTTTCACAGAGCTGCTAAATGAACCCACCACCAAGTAGTTCTTTGTTCCACTGCTATGTTGTTCAACTAATAAAGTGTAAAACTAACTTTCTCAATCAGTCTCTCTCTATACGTACCACTCTCATCTATACTAGGCACAAAATTGAGCATAACATTAGTTCGGGTAGGCCAGAGAGCCAAGCTTCAGCAGGACACTTTGTCTGATGGCTGAGCTCATACCCTTTGTTTAGGCTGCTTTAGCATCTTCTAAACTTTGCTTTTAAAATAGTTTACATATATATATATATATATAACTTTGCTTATAAAATAGTACAGCTGACAGACAGTCCTGTCAAAAAATAACTTATCCATTTGGCTAAATTCAGAGGTTACATAAAAAAATTCAAGTATTAAAAAAAACTATTCATGAAACAGTATGCATAATTACATAATTATGCATAATAACGCCACCGCTGCCTTTTCCAACTTTTAGGTTTTCCATCTATGCCCATCCATGTGGAGGTCCCAGATCTAAACCCTGTCACCCTCTCATACAGATCACTGGAGTCTGTGGGTGTGCGTGATAAATTGAGAAGCACAATGCATTTCCCTTTAGAACTTAAACGCTCTTGTCCTATCTGTGAATTTGGTGAAATCTTCTTCAACTTAGAATCTGCAAATTCAGTGACACCAACAGTTGTTTTGCTTCACCCCAATCAATAACATACACAACAAGAGCTCAGCAAACGTAGTCTGACAGCTAACAAACAGAACCTACCGCAGGCAGCCGGTGACATTGTAGAAACCCTCAGCATCCGCTAGGAGCTCATCTTTTGGGTTCTCGCCTTCAGAAACACCAGAGCCGGGAACCAGAACTGAGCGGGTGAGAACGGATAAGCCACGTTTTGCTAGATGCTTCTTCAAGTCATCATGAGAAGAGAGGTTCCACAAAAGACCTGCGAGGGAGATGGAAATATAGTAGTTTTCAATTAATCTCAGAAATATAAAGAAGCTGGTGCTACACTGCATATGTAACTCTTAGAGCATGAGTCCATATGAATTAAAACCATATGTTAAGCATACAAAACCAGTTTTGACGACTGCTTGAAATTTAAAACTAGATTAAAATTAGAATGTGTATTTTTAAACATGCAAATTCCTAGAAACTGACCAGTAAGCTGACGTCTGGTCTCCCTATCACGACTGCTATTCAGTGCACTGAGAATGAAGGGCACACCCTCATTTTCCATAACTACCATCTTAATTTCATCCTTCAGGTAAACCACATTACGCAGCGCCCCAGCAGCAACATGCTGCACTTCCTCACTGTCATTGTTAAGTAGCTGCAGGAGCTTTCCAATCCCACTGAGAATTTTGACCTGGAAAAAAAATAAAAAATAAAAAGAGTGGACTATAAATTAACAGATTCATGCATCAGGATTTATAAGTGTTCTGCATCTTTAAATGTCAACAAATTCCAATTTGAATTACCATATAATGATCACACATACGATACCCATGATTAAACATACCTTCTCTCTAGCCTTGGCACTCTCGAAACATTGATTTTGTATGTAACTGGCTGCATAGATCAGTGTTTCCTCTTCATTGTGGGTCAAAAGGTTCACAGCCCTCTCCAATGTCATCTCAGGAGGCTTGCTTGCTGACTTCCTGAGTGAGAATACACAAATGTTTCAAAATATAATTCATCAAGAACAACAAGAACATATTGAATAATTAAATGCACAGAATAATAGTCTTACAGTGTTGTGACATTCTGCCTCTGTAACTGCTGAATGGGGAGCTGCTTTTCCACCTGCCTGCCAGCATCCACCTCCGCACTGCTAACAGAGGGCAGGCTCGACTTCTGTTTGAGGGATTTCTGGTTGCTCCTTTTCCTCACCTGAGCTAGCCAGGACAAGCCTTCATCAGGCTGAATAGAACCAAGCGTCGGATCACCATTTGGTCTCTGCACAGTGGGGTTCTCTTGTTTCGCAGTATTTTGTTTATAACTCCAAAAACCAAATTCACTGTTTTGCTGAACAGGAGTAGATCTTGCGAATGCAGATTTTGGTGCTACGCTCTGTCTGACTGGCCTCTGCCAGATGGTCGCTCGTGCAGGTGTGGATACGAATGTCTGCGTGCCACGAGGCATCTCTGAAAAAGCACTGCGGTGAAAGGAAGCAGACCTAGCTGAGTGCTGCGGCAGAGTGCCCACGATGCGTGAAAGACTTGGTCCTGGGGGGGTGGACATCCCATAATGGTAAGTACTGTATTGGAAGCGCCCACGAGGCAGTTCTCCGCTTGCTTGAGGGGAGACTTCCTCTCTCTTGGATGGTTTTCGTTCATGGTCGCTGGAGAAGGAGTGACTGGAGAAGGTCGATCTGTTTACCTGTGAGAATAAAACAAAGTAAACTTTAATACACTGCGGCGTGGTTATTCTGCTCTTTCATTGTGTGGGACTTTATACTTGTATGCCATTATAGTCAGAAATGGACAGCACTGCACAGTAATTAAGATCATTATGATGTCTTGTATAGGCAATGAGTTTTATTAATAAGTAATATAAGCCAATGGGGTCTGTGGTAACCCCATGCCAATGCATTTATCACTGTGCACTGGTATACAGAACAAACTTTAGTGCAAAGGAATACAGTGTGGTTTAAAATATATGACGTATTTCTTTAATACATTATTGCCTTAATCAGCTTCATGTTGTATAGAAATAGAAGCAACTCCACAATAAGCCTATTTAATAACTGCCTATTTACACAAGCTGCTCTAACATTTATTTTCCTCATGATGGGCTGGAATGAAATTTGCATTTCCTCAAATGTCTAATGGGAAGTGTGTCCTCATAGATTCCTGTTAACATGCCCAACTTTAAATAAGAAACAAACATGTTTACAGCCTTCCGTATTAATCGCTATTTTCTCTTTGTGACAACAGTGCAGGAAGTGAGTTGTTTTTTTTTTTTTTTATCTCAGCTGTGTAAATTGTATGAGTGACTGAGTTGCTTTCTGGATTGTGGCCAGGATGAGTCACAGGTCAATGCAGCACATGCCACTAACTGTCTGCTAGGATTCACCTCAGTTAACCTGAGGCTCTGAATCGAACCTCTCATGCTAGACTCACACAAGGGAAAACAGTGGGTGGAGACCGCCGCATGACCAAAATTATTATGACTGTGTGCAATGAGCTTGTAGTCTTGTTGCCTTTAAAATGGTTGCTTTGAAGACGCGAACCAGTTTTGCCACCACTCACAGTCAGTCGCCATCTTCAAAGTGACTTTGGTGCATCAAAATGGCAATAAAACAGCAACGAAACAGTCAGTCTGCTATAAGTTTTAAACTGAATGGGGTCAGGTTGGCAATTACATGCAATCTGTAATAATATGGAGTCACTGAATGCAATACACTTCCATGCAATCACCCACTTCTAAGCATCCACTGATTTTTCCTAGTTGCAAGGAAAGACTGAGTCATAATGCAGTTATGTCATAAATAATATGGCTTGCTATGCAATTACTTAAACTAACAGTCTCTTCAAGAAGTCTGCACTTCAGTTTTGATGAGTGAAATTCAAATATTTTATTTGTATTTATATTTTATTTGTATGTCACTTAGCATTGGAGGATAACTTAGGACTTCCCTCTCTTGTTCAATAAGGTCAAAGATGGCGATGACTGTACGGCTCAAATCATAATGTCACAATGGCTACATCCATGTTTTTATAATTAATCTATCCTTTTTTTTTTGAAAAGCAAAAAGCTTTTGGCTTTTTTAGTAATAAACTGCTTCTTCTTTTTTAAGCTTCATGCTTCCAAACACCCACAGCAAACACTGCTGCATAACAGATAAGATAAGAATACAATGATTCATTTAATAGGCTTTGGAGTCTGTGCACAAGCAGTGAGCAACAGCAGGAAACCACACAGAACCATTTGACTACATTCAAATTATGGAGTACAATATTTCAAGTGCAGTACAGTATGAGGCCACAAGTCCAAGTAGTTTATCCCTTTATAATCATCATGTACAAGGAGAAATTAAAAAAGGAAAGTACTGAGCTGACTGCACTTGATTGGAATCTGTGAGTAATCTGCATACTTCAGATCAGTTTAAGCACTAAAAACAGGCATGAGATGAATATTATAGTGATTGATTAGGATGACAAACGTTTCCAAAAATGTTTGTGCGCATGTGATGGTGCATGAAGTGCTATAAAATAATAAATAAAGAACTGCATTACCTTTGTGCTTGTAAAAAATCCATCTGCAGCATCAAAGCTCTTTGCTTTATTTTTCTGTGAATAGACACCACCTGAAACAAGGCATAGAGGGTTTGTTAATCTATATTGTTTCATGCCGTAATTGCCTGCATGTATGGTAGCACTTCCTCGTATCTGGGACATGATTCCTACTCTGGTTGCCTGAGCTGTGAAAGCACAGTGGCACACTCACAGCGCTGCAGGCGTGTGTGCAACCTGTAAAACGAGCGTCACACAATTTTAAAGGAAGATGGGCGAGAGAGATAGCAAATAAAATGGATCAGACATTAAATACTCTCTGTTAATTATTAATGTTTAGTTACACAATAGACCTGTTTGTAGTATGTATAATAAAAAAAAAAAATCTTGAAAAAAATATTTGTTTATTTATCCATTTCTTGAATATGTTCCCACCCTGAACAATGGACCACAATAACTCAGAAGGGCTGTAACATCTGGTTGCTTGATGGTCCAAAAATATGTTTTCCATTTGGCTGACATCTGGTGATTGTCATGGGAATAGCACGTGATTTACGTGATCGTTATCCGTGACCTCTTGTGCTGTATGTATTGTCATCCTAGAAGAGACAATTCCTAGATATTTAATTACAGGACAAAGTTGATTCCTCAGAACAGCTCTGTCTGGATTTGCAAAGATCCTTCCCTCTAAGAGGACAAGCAGATCTGAACCCTGCCAGCAGTGCACAAACATACATCCTCTAACTGTCGGGGTCAAATGTTTTTTTTTTTCCTCTAAATGTCACCTGTCTGTGTATTTGCTTTTTTATTTTGGCTACCAATAGTTAATACATAAGGACTTAACTTGGTCAGTAGGTGACATAGTAAACTCAGGTTCTCGCAGTTATCACTTATGGGGAACTGCAGAAACCTGTTAGACAAGATTATTAACTAAATGCATGCAATCCAGTTACAGAAATGTCTGTGTTTATACTAACTAACTCTAGTAGATTGCAGGTAACACAGAGCACAGCCTCAGGACACAGAAAGGGTTTGGCCAAGGGAAAAGGGTCTGGAAGTTTATGGAATGGATTTCCAACTTGGACCTATTTAAGAGGGTAATATAATTAAGTGGGTGGGGCAGAAGGAAAAACTCTGTACTGCTATTATCATTATTATTAAGTACAATACTGGATATCCTTCATATCCTAAAGTTCAAAAATTAGACATGGGCACAGACCATTCTGTAAATGTATTCATTCATTAGGAGTGGCCTCGTGTTGCGCCCGTTTTCTCATAACTGTGTCAAACCATGATGTTGATTCATTTCAAGTTGCGTTTCAAAATGAACATTACCATTTGACAGAGACTTTTTAGCCTTCCGGGACAGCGAGAGCTGAATCTGCCTGTGAACGCGCAGGCTCCGGTCTTTTGAATCGGGCTGCGTCGAGGATCGCAGATCGGTCGGCAGAGCCAGACTGGTGTCATCAAACACAAAGGACTCGTGCGCAGGTAACGCCGACTTAAAAAACACCTCATCCATTGTGAAAAAAGAAGAAAACACACCAAGAGTCAAAAGGTCGGTTAGTCCCCTTAATCATATAAATACGGATCCTGGTATAATAGTCGACGCTGCTTTGTTTCTCTCACTCTCACTCAGGTGCGGAGAGGAGGGCGGGGCTAGAGGCGCACCTGAAGTGTCAGGTGTCACCGCTAGGATATATCTGTGATTCTTGTATGAATTTAACTGTGTGCTTTAATTCTAGGCCTTTTTTTTTTTTTTTTCTTTGACATGTCATTTTATTTTCAGTATTACTTCCTTTGCAGAGGGAAATGGTTTTAAACAGCGGCAGTGCTCTGATTACTTTAATACTACTCTGGAGTCTGTGAAACATCCTCGCTGCAGGAAGGAGCTCTTTCGCAGCTCATTCATCCCGACAGCAGTTAGACTGTAAAACAAGTGGCCTGGGTCGCATTTGAAAAATTCATATTTGTGTTGTTCAGACTGTCATGAAGCCCATGATGTCATGAGTCATTTGGACACTTTACTCTACTGCCATCACTTATGCACACAGTGTACCTTTACATATACATTTTATCTATCTACACTCCCACCCATAATGTATATTGTGTATGCTGTCTACAAATCGCTCACTACTGGCTACAAATGTATATAGTGTTTTGATGTATATGTGCATTGATATATTTTTTTTAATATATATAGTGTTTTCTATTTTATTTTATCTTTCTCTGTACTTGAGCTGCTGTGATGTGCAAATTTCCCCATCATGGGATCATTAAAGTTTATCTCATCTTATCTTAACTCCCAAGGCAGTCAGAATGACTGCCTTGGGAGTTTTAGTTCTAAAATTCTTGGAGTTCTAGTGTTAAAGGTTTAAAGGTTATTTTACAAAGGACAAAATGTGAAATTAATCCTTTAAAATCAGATTCACATTGAGCAAAATAAAAATGCTGCCTCACATGAATGCATCAGCAGTCATATACTAATAGGCTAACCAATAACACAACTATTACAGGGTGCCTACATTTTGCTTGACAAACTTTTGTAGCTACTTTTAGTTTAGGGAGGTTTTGGGGGCGAAAAAGTACATTTTTATCATAGTGTTATTACCACTTCTATTTATGATCTGAATACTCCCCCTACAAGAAACACAATTAAAAAAAAAAAAAAAATATCATACCTGCTTTGTACTCACAAAGTTGAACATTTAACTAGTTTTGATGTTTAACTTGCAGTAGATTTACACCCTTCTTTACGCCTCAGAGTTGGAGCAGGCTGCTATGGACACAGTGACACGTAGTTATGTGCATAATTTGTTGGACAAATGTTTTTTGTAGTTTTGCCTCTGTACAACACCATGGTGGATTTTAATTAATCACCCTTGTCTGAATCTGAGCAGAGACCATAGCCCTGTACACTTCACAGTCCATCCTGCTGCTTCTATCAGCAATAAACACTGGTGACCACTGGCAGCCATATATGCACATGGTATAACATTGCCTCCACCATAGATAATGTGGTATGCTTCAGATCAGGAGCTGCTTCTCTCCTTTTCTCTTCCCATCATTCTGGTTTCATCCGTCCAAATATTTTTTTTCTCCAGAGCTGTGCCGGCTCTTTAAGATGTTTCCCAGTTAAGTGTAATCCGGCCTTCTTCTTCTTAAGTATAACCAGTGGTTTGCATCTTGTTTTGAACCCTCTGTATTTACATTTATGAAAGCGGCTCTTTATTGTAGACCTGATGACACACCTGCCTCTTGACTTGATAAGGTGTTTTTTTTCTTAACCATGAAAATATTTCAGTCATCATCCCCTTTAGTCTACTGTGGTTTTCCAGGCCTTTCGGTGTTTCTGACCTGACCGGTGCATTAACTCTTTAACAGCCTAATAATGGCCTCCCTCACTTGCACTGACATCTCTTTGGTCTCACTTTTAAAGTTTGAGTGAAAAGCTATAAAATACAAATTCAACACTTTTTTTAATCAATTTCTGATACCATGTCTGCTTCATATGTCATGAAATAGGAAGAGGCCTCACATGGCCATTAAACTGCTTGCTAATTGTTCAATTATTTGAGCATCTGAAAACTGGGGATTACGCATAAAAACAGCTGCAATTCCTAAACAGTTAACACAATACTCTTGTTAAACCCTCTTGCATCAAACCTCAATGTCTACACATAGGTTTTTTTTAAATCCACTGTGGCGTTGTACAGAGGCAAAACTGCAAAACACGTGTCTTTGTCCTGTAACTTATGGACCTAACAGTAGGTTGTATTTTTTATGAGTCAGTTGTCTTTGTGATCCGTGCCCCGTGGTGCACCACGGCACTGCTGTTTAGGAAACCGCTGACAGATACAAGGGAATGGGTCCAGCAGGTGTGACTTTCCATACACAGAAGTCAGTGTCTGACTTTCACAAGTTGTAAAGTGTAATTAGACTTTTTAAAAAACTTGTATGGCCTCCCACATTCATAAAAGCCTCTGTATGTAATTCTGAATGATGCTGACTCAGTTCTCAGCAGTGTGCTGCACAGAGGTATTAGCCTATATTCAGTTTTGTTAGATGTTATAGTAAAGCTGCCCTTAAGGCTCAGTTACTTTGATAAAATGTGGATTTACTGTAATGGGGAAAATCACACAACCTTTCAGAATGAGGGGTCCTGTATTCTTTACTCCCTCTTGAAATTTGTCACACAAATACTAACACAACACATACTTGCCTGACAGGCAGCAAAAACAGTACACGGTGCATTCAGTTAAATAAATCTTCAACTGTTGAAATAAGATTTTTTTTTTCCCCCTTTAATGCAATATTCTCCAAAACAATCTTTCCTGTCCAATTCTTTAAACCACTTTCACGTGAAACACTGCTGTGCATATTAAGATAAACAATGCCAAATCTTTAGTTTGCTTTGTTTACAGTAAGACCAGTCACAGATCAACAAAGACCCCAAGCATCCAACAGCATCTCAACAAGTGGAGGAAGCGATATTTCTGAGAGTTTATGTTAAGCTGTAGAACGTCAGGATTAATGGAGTCAAGTTGGTGTCATGTTCATATTGTAGTCCGACTTAGTCTTCTATGTTCAATTATATGCAGACTTCAAAACAGCATGAGGTAAAGAATCACTGCCTCATTAGAAACTGAACAATGCAGGATGCAGTCGGGATGCAGAAGTATGTTTCACATTAATGATCGTATTGTGAAATACACAAAGAATTTATGAAAGTGTTTGAGATCTTTAAAACATTGACAGCAAGTCCCCCCCCCAATCAATCTACAATTTTCTTTTAATTTGGCACATCGGATTCTGTCGACCTGTAACACACATTTAGACACACACATAGAAACAAGTTGGAAAGTTTATGAGAGCTGAACTGCTGCATCGGTTTATGATACTGTAAGATAAGGTTTTGTGAAAGAGCAGCGTCGATATGGAAGGTAAAGGGAGACGAGGCGTGAAGTCTGCGTCGTTGGTAAAATCTTAAGAGGAGATATGCTTGAACTCCTACTAAAGCTAACAATGAAGAAATACAGTTTGCATTGTCCAAAGACATTCATGTGACCTTTACCGTTCTTCAAAATCAGATTTTTTTTCCTTCTTCCAGCTGGTCCCTTTAGGGGTCACCACAGCGGATAATCTCACCGTATCCCTCGCATCCTCCTCTATCACACCAACCCTCTGCACATTTCATACATCTGCATTTAAAATTTAAAAAAAAAATCCTTGTTTATATGCATCAATACAATATGACGTCGATTGCATGATGTATTCCCACAAACCAGCCACCCTTCACATCCTAAACCTGTGGCACGTCATCGTGTGTGATACAAACATCCTGTACTGTGCGTACTCAGTCAGGGGGACAGGGGACGGGACGCGTGTTCCTACATGTCCTTTTCAGCCATTTGTACATTGTTAAAAAATATATAAAACATTAAAGAGAAAAATTACAGCTTCATTCAGGTTAAAAACACATTATCAATGGTTCTCCTCAAAGCTATTTACAAATCTCTGTGTGGTAACTAGTCGTCATTCAGCTGTCAAAGCAGGAGAGAGTAGGAGTCTGTTTCGAGGGAGGAAATGTGTTATTTAACAGCTCAGATGAGCCACTTTTCTTTGGACTTTGAAAAAGATGGGATTCTTTTTTAAAAATATTTTGGAGTATTTGGGGAAAGGTTGGAAACTATAAGAAATATCAGATTAAAAATGTACCTTTTCTTCATTTTTCCACATCAAACTATGACAAGGGACCCTTTTACGCTGCACAAGTTAACCCCCTGAACCAGTAGATTTTTTTTTCCTCCAGCATTGAATAGATCTTTACAGATTCTTAAGCATTTAAAAAAAATTTAAAAGAGGAAAAACTAATTTGTTGCATTAATTACAGCCCTATGCAAATGGCGGGCAAAGCAATCATCGTGTATATGGAAATTTAATTAGAAGACAGTTTCTCCAATTTGCTGAAACAGCACCAGGATTCAAGAGATAGAACTGCTGCTGGTTAAAAAAAAAAAAAAAAAAAAAGCACACAGACAATCATTTTCATTCAGTGTAAATTATAGCAGTCCACTTTTCAAACATGACATGGTGGGGGTACTTTGCACTGCTGAACACTTGCAGAGGGAAACACAAAGCACTGATAGAAAGGTATGCGGTCATAAACAGACATCAGACCAGCGTGTTTGATCAGTCAAGGTTGGTTGACACTTAACTTTGCAACCACTGGCTGAAGTTTAACTATAAACACAGCAGTGCTATCAAAGGATTCTGTGACATGATCATCACATCCAGTTTAGGATCACTGAGGTAGAAACTTTTTTTTTTTTTTTAAACATGTTAATTGTTAATTGAAATACTCCAGTACCATCATTCCAGCTGCATTTGTTAACACCACCATCCAAGTTTAAGTGAAAATACCAATTTAGGTAAATTAACTGAATTTTTCTTAGAAAAACATCATTAGTTAATGGTTACGTGGTGTAAAGGAATCACACTTTTACATTAAAATGCAATAGGAGTCAGTTTTTGAAACATCAATGCTTGGGTCTCTTACCAATTAACACTGTCTACTACCCTTTTACTGTCCGTGCAGCATATTCATTCAAATAAAATGAAGTAAAAAGAACCATTAGTGAAATAAAACAACCCCAATCCCACATTCATTCAAAGTTTCTGTAAGGCATTCCTTCACAAGGTCAATTGTACCAGCAGAGTGTGCAGCTTCTTCTTCCCAAACTTCAGCTCCTCATTCTGACATTTGCCAGCAAAAGAAAAGTGTTCTCGTTAGCCATCTTCACAGTTTCTCTGCCAGAGATGCGAGCCTTCCCAGCTTCTCCTGCTCAGTCTTTAACACAGCTCTGGCAATGGCTTTGGTCTGTCCTGCAGCTAAAATTAGAAACTATACATACAAGAGAGCCACAACTCTGAAAAGTCATTAGATTCATGCAAGAGACTGTACAGACTTTGAGTAAACTGTCCCAGATAGATGGGACAGGAGATTGAGGTGCAGTCCTATCTGCAGGAGGAGCCCAGCACGCTGCCCGTCGAGGGCGTAGTGGGAGTAGCACTGTAATGGGGGTAGTTGTCGTTTGGTGAGGGGCTTGGGAGGATGGAGTTTCCGTTGGTTGGGGAGCAGCTGAGCTGGAGCCTCCGCAGGTACTCGGCGTGAACGGGTTTGTGGCTCTGCAGCACTTTGATGGCCTCTTCCACGGTGAACCACTCCCGCTTACGGCCTGCAGATGGAGACAGAGAACTGAAGATCAGGTTTCCCTGAACCACCAACAGAAACTATTACCTTTGTGCTAGTATACAGAAACTGATGCAAAGCCACTGAACCCTTCTTTCTTTTTTCTATCGGCTAATTTTACTTCATATCAAAGATAAAAGGTGACTGTGAGCTTTAATAGCTGCTGAAAGTTACCCTCTATTCACTGTTAGAAGAAAAACAATGAAAAATGAGGTGAAGGATAAGCGAAAGATAATGGATATATGGATGGAGGTGAAGCAAGACAGAAATAGTTTACTGAAAGTCACCATGAGGAACTTAAGCCATTTGCCTGTTTATGGTATCCATCTCTATCTATTGCATCTTCAAACTCACACAAATACCTGAAAACCTTAAAAATATCCACATATTAACATATTCTATAAAGGCTTTTAGAGTTCAAAGCAAGAACAGAGGGGATGCATTAGGCACAGACTGGATACTGACGTCCATGGCACTGACAGCTTTAATATACTGCAGCTAAGTACCACTGCAGTAATGATCAGTGGCCTAGATTTATAGGCACCTGTTGTAATTGCCAATGCCCATATGGTCTCTATGCAGTACACTGGCCTTGGCATAAATAAAAAAAAGATACAGTATACTGTGTAAGAGGGTGAGGGGTGGTTGTTACCTATGTTGACAGAGTCTTCCCAGTCCTCCAGGGTTTCTGTCACAGTCAACACATACACGTACGTCCGGTGCTTCCGATCTTGGTTTTGCTTTAAGGATCAGAGAATAAACAAATACAATATAAAGACATTCACAACAAAATTTGCCAGTTTTAATGAGAAAAGTTGCAAATTTTATAATGCAACATGCACATTTTAAACACTTATGTACATTTCACATGCTTGTCCTTGTGTGAACAGCTTACCTCAAATACACCAAGCAAGCGTCCCAGTTTGCCCTTCACACCAGCCTGAGCAATAGATAAAGGAAAAATCGTTTATTTCTACTGGCTGAGGTGTTTGGCAAGCACAGAGTACACTTCTTTGTGAGGGCAGAGTAGCTCTGGATTCACAACGAGATCAGTCACACAGATGAATAGAAAGTGAGAATAACACAAAAGCAACGTTCAAGCCCAGCTATGTTCTGCATCAATACAGTGGGGACAGAACAGACCACCAGATACCTGCCCCAAAACAAAAAATATAGAGCCACACAGACTATATGACATAGATGTAAAAGATTTCACTGTCATTTGTACTGTACCGGGACCATCACCTGGGCGGCAAAAAACTTGAATCCTGGAGTGTTTTTACACTAATACAAGTGTGCCCCTTTCATAACTCGTTTTATTAATTCAGATATACTCTGCCCTGTTCACGGGCCTCAAATTACTGTTAACACATATGACATCTGCCCTTTTACACTGCTCAAGTGTCTGTGTCTGTCCCACTGATGTGTCCAGCAGGAAAGGCTACACGGTTTGTGAATGCACAGGAATCCTGTGAAGAGCCAAGTTTAGAACACTGACGTTGCTGAGAACACAAGGTTCTCAACCGGGGGGGACCTCTGAAATACCATCGGGCTCCTCAGTCACCCAGCTGCTGACACTGTAGCCCTTCAGAATAATCTCACTCTTAGCTTACTTACTGCTGCTGACCGAGTAACTCAGTTATTCTCATCTGAGCATGTTCTTGTTTAGAGGCAAAAAAAAAAAAAAAGAAAGAAAAGAAAAACTGCCAGTGCTGTGAGAGTATCACACTTGTGCACCGAAGAATGTGGATGTGAGATATTTTTCTGGATTTTTAGTGACTATTTAGGTGTAATACAAATGATAGCAGTATTAGGCTCCGACTGGGTCTGTCTGGTCTTTCTCTCTCTGCATCGCTGCACAAAACTGCTTCACTTTGGAGTCCAGACTTGATTCATAGGACATTAAAAATAAGTCAGTGCACAGATTTATTTACCTCCTCAAACACCTCTCGCACTGCTGCACCACATGGCTCCTCCTCTGGCTCCATCCCTCCCCCGGGGACGATCCACTGGTCCGGGTGACGACTGCTGCTGACCAGCAGAACCTGTCAAAAGAGAGAGGGGACAAAAAAAACAAAAAAAACAAAAAAAACTTTAGGAAATGCAGCTTATGTTGTTATTGTTTAACTCATTTTAGTGTGGGTTTTAGCACACAATAGTACACTGAGGTATAAAACCAATTTTGAGTGGCCAACATTGCAACTTGAGGACTTGACCTAAGCCACCTTCAGACTCAAAACATCACAGATAAAGACTGATGATTGGTGTTGACTTGGTGCTCCTCGTGAGATACTAAAGACAGGATTACACTCACTTGCAGGACCAAACACGGACAGCTGTGGACAACAGGGACACACAGGTGGTCTTATTATAATACTTCCTGATCTTTGCAAAGAGGATCCATGCACATTTAATTCTCTTAACGGATGCAGTGTTCAACACATTTGCCTAACACATGAAAAATATCTGGTTCAAGACCAGGAGGCAACACAAACTTAGCCTCGGGAGTCACAAGCTAGTGCACTCCTAGTGCTCATCCCAAGCCCAGATAAATGGGAGGGTTGATTAATTAATGCCGGTGTCCATGTGGTTCCAACACAACATGACCTCAGTGAACAATGCATGTAAGCCTGGCTGGGGGCCCCTAAAATTCCGTCAGTGCTCCTCTGAGCGGCCTGCTGGGGTTTGAATTACACTACAGTTGCAGTGTCCACTGATATGCACAGATCAGATGTGCCTGTGTCTGCGGTTTGCGGTAGTATCCATACAGCAATCAAAACGGACACGAGCACACCTGCTATGAACATTATCACATTCGCATGGAGCAATGCCACCATCATTAACACTTACAGCCAACACGGGTATTAAAAGATAAACAATAAAACAGGATTCTGTCTCGATTCACGTGTGATTCAAGTACATTTTAGCATTTTTTTCTCCATCCCAATGAAAACATACACAAGGGGGTGGGGGGGGGACAAAGGGGCCAAGCAGTGAACATAGATGCATTAGTGTGAGAAAGCAGCATGTGTAACAGATGGCAAACACCGTAACCCAACTGACTTCATATGCAGTAATCTGCAAGAGAGGTCAGCCTGTCGTTTGATCCCACGTAAGCTTTCGTATGGCTTCCCTTACGTTCTCTAATGGGATTGTGACTGCAACTACCTGAGGCCTTCTGAGGTGCTTCTAAATTGCCGGGGCTGAAGGCCAAACCGATTGTCTGACTGATACATCACATGCCTGGTGGCCTCGCCTATCAGTTGCCGGTTGCTGCCTTGCTCACATGCCTGACTCATCCAGCTGTTCGTTCCCAGCCGATACAGGTTAGGGTAGGGGTGAGGAGGAACAAACACCAAACGTGAAAATGTGGATTGTGTAAGTGTGTGCATGCTCAGGAAAGATTTTCCAAGAGACGAGAAGGTTAAAGAAGAAAAATAAATAAATCACACAACAGGTGTTTATCCTATGCGACAGGTGTATTGCTTACATAATATACAGTAAATGATGTATTAAATGAAGGGAAATTTACACTACAAGCAGTACAAGCAGTGCTGGTGCAGGTCATGTCGTACTCTCAGGAAGGTGCAAAGTGTAAGAAATGTGCAAAGTAGAACCCGGAAACCTGCGTCGGTAAGCTCCTTCAATGATAGGATGGCTTTTGCCAGCAAGATCTTTTATTGTATTTCTCATACGCGGCAATAATTTTTGTTTGTCCTCATTCATAAATGTGAATGTCACCTGGCAGAAGTCATTACTGTGCCGAGTTCCACACAGGGTCTGCTATTTCAGGGGGATGACATGATTTAAAAAAAAAACAAAAACAAACAAAAAAAAACACACTTTTTGCTCTCAAGTGTGTGTGCTGAGTTGCAGCCAGTGAGGCTTAAATCTCAGATCTGTAAGCTGAGAGTGTGGGATGTATACAAAATAGGCAGCTTCCGGGGCAGCGAGGACAAAGCAGATTTTAGCATTTAGTTGTTCGCTGAAGAGGAATTATTCATCCATCCTCACAAAGGGAGGGTATGTAGTTTTGGAATGTAGAGACTTGAATCGACATATTACAAACAATCTTTAATTAAAGGTTTGCTTCTTCACGTGTACCTCTGAGATGAACGCAGATCCATATTTCATGCAAAGGGAACACCAGTGGAGCACATTTTACTAAGAACATGTATGCGAGGCAAAATATTTTCTCTTAAAATTAAACCCTCTCTCTCCCTCTACAAACCATGTTTTGAGTTGGGGGGTTTTCACCCTAAGGGTTCAGATGATTTCAAACACTTATTATAAAATTTTTATTTGAACTGTCTATTCATTACTTTTCACTAACTCTTGCTTCTGGCATAATGCTATGACTTTTATTGATGCTTCAGGCTTTACTGCCACTGACGTTTATACATTTTAGTTGTTTCTGTATTCTCTTTTTTCAGTTGGCTGTATTTTAGTGTACTTACTTTGTGTATTTTTTTGTGTTAGACCCCCTTTTGCTGCCAAAACAGCTCTGACCCATTGAGGCACGGACTCTACTGAAGGTGTGCTGTGGTATCTGTCACCAAGATGTTAGCAACAGATCCTTTCAGTGAGGCCTCCATGGACTCGAACTTGTTTCTCCAGCACATCCCACAGATGCTCGACTGGATTGAGATGTGGGGTATCTGGAGGCCAAGTCAACACCTCAAACTCATTGTTGTGCTTATCAAACAATTCTTGAACCATCCACAAGGATGGCAGGACCCAAGGTTTCCCAGCAGAATATTACTTCCGCCATCTTGCCTTCTTCTTCTTCAGACCAGGCCACCTTCTTCCATTGCTACGCGGTCCAATTCTGATACTCATGTGTCCATTGTTGGTGCTTTCAGCAGGTGACAGGGGTCATGCATGCGTACCCTGACTGGTCTGTGGCTATGCAGCCTCATGCACAGCAAACTGTGATACACTCTCTATTCTGACAACTGTCTATCAGAACCAGCATTAACTTTTTCTGCAATTTGAGCTACAGTAGCTCATCTGTTGGATCAGGCCACACAGGCCAGCCTTCACTCTCCATGTGCATCAGTGAGCCTTGGCTTCCCATGACCCTGTCACTGGTTCATCACTGTTCTGACCCAGTTGTCTAGCCATTACAATTTGGCCCCTGTAAAACTCTTTCAAATCCTCACACTTGCCCATCTTTCCTGCTTCTAACATCAACTTTGAGGACAGAATGTTCACTTGCTCCCTACGATATCCCACCCACTAACAGGTGCCACGATGAAGAGTGTTATTCACTTCACCAGTCAGAGGTCATAATGTTATGCTTGATCAGTGTAAAGGTTAAATAAAAACAAAACAAAAAACATTATAGTACAGTTTAATTAAGCTCCCCCTTGGGACCTGTAGATGAACCCACCAAATAAGACCAGTATGCACAAAAAACAGCACACAGGCTACAATTTAAAGAGGCCAAAAACAAAATAACTCACACCAGGACGGTAGGTCAACAGTCAGCTGACAGTAAACTCTGAGCACAGAAAACCCACTTATGTTTAGAAAGAAGGTCAGGATGGAGGAGAAGCCTCAGGGCAGAGTTATTATAGTTCTGAAGTTGGTTCATTGGCTGACTATGTAACCACAAATGGTCAACATACAGTTAAAGCAAAGAGTCTTTTGTTACCTTAGTTAACAGAAGCTGTTGTGTTGAATAACATTAAGAAACTGGCAGACTGAGACTAAAGCCATTTCCTTTATGTCTTTATTTTATTATAATTTTGAAAGTACGCAATATATTTTCCCCTCTAATAACTAGTATGTATTTACATTTCATTATTTGTTTCACACATATTTTTAGGCTATATCAACTATAGAGGAGGAAAAAAAAAAAAAAAAAAAAAAACGTGCCTTGGGGGAGGCACCGTTTGTTTTGTTTGCTCATTTCTTTCTTTGACTATGTCCAAAATGTATTAATCAAGGAAAAGATGATTTAGGCAATAACCAACTTCCATCTGCAGTCCCTGGGTAGTTAAAAGAAAGAAAAAAAACAAAAAACAATGAGATATTGTTACTACACGCACAGACTATAACAAATGAAAAGCAAATATCAAAGTGTAGAATTATATTAAAAACAAGAAAACAGTTAAAATGAAATTAATGTTCACAAGACTAGTTTTGAAATCATTTGGAAGCATATTCCAAACTTTAATTGTTTTACAGGAGAAGGCTGACTGTGGAATATTGGTGCCTCGTTAAGGCGCGCTGCAGTCTCCTCTTGTGGTGGACCTGGTACTCTACTCATTAGCTCAGAGCAGGACTGGACAAATCTCCTCAAAAGTGGCGGAGCAGCATTATGAATAATCCTGTGTACTAACATATGCCCAAATACAGTATTAGATTATCAAAACTTAAGTATTATACTCAGCAAGCATATGATAGATGGTATGATTTTCTGTCCATAACTTCAAAAGCCTGGAACGTTAGTCTTGTGCCTGTGACCAGCATGACTAAGAATCAGTGCATCCAAGTATATCTTAGATGTAACTGTCTATATGAGCTCCTAATATGTTTACAATTACCCACCCATAGTGTTGTGATTTACACATTTGCTGAAGAAGTAAAATACCCCCAGTTTGATCCCAGGAGGAGACAAGTACCTACAGATTGCATCAGGAAGGGCACCCAGCATGCATACTTACTGTGGTAACCCACTTCTTTACATTACAGTATATGATACATCTTTATTATTCTTTCAAAAATTTAAGAGTGGAGCCTAAGGTAATCCCTAAAGGTTTACACTCATCAACACTTTAACTCTTTTCCCATCAGAGATGTTTGGGAGAACACGTTTCCTTGTGTTTATACAGAAGGAACTTGGTTGCTTTTCCTCTATGTTCAGAATAACAGGAGATTTATACTTCTGCTGTAGGTACATCGTAACTCCAAACCCCTCTAAAACCCTACAACACATTGTGATTGGCCTGTTCAGTGCCATGGATTCCTCCTATACTTTTGCTGCAGTTTTTGAATTAATCAGTGAGAGAACAACAATTATCGCCACAGTATAAAGAACAACAATCATAGCTTCCATACAAGGACTCACAGATGTCAGCAAATTCCGGGAAGGAACTTGCCGAAATTATCGAAATGGATGTGAGGGAATGTACAAAGAGGGAGAACCTGAGGGACAAATACGTTTGCCCCCCCACCCACCCACCAAAAAAACCTGACCACAACAAAGAGAAGGAACCCAGGAGGGAAATAAGTCCTGGGATTTTATTTGTTTCTATCGTGGCTGGCATTACATATAAAACAGTGGGACATGACCACGAGGTAATTAACACCATGCACAAACACGAATGCTGGCAACAGCATCAGCTACTACATAGGTTATGAGCTAACCCCCACAAAGATTCACTGCAGAAGTCCAAATCAGCCATCAATTGTTTAGCTACTTTGTAACTTTTTGCAACTTGCTCTGGGTCTTTACCATGTACATAGAACACTGCATTTGTACTATTTTGCAACTCACACCACTTACTGGACCCCAGTGTGAAAAAGGAACCAAGGCGTGCACGCATAAATCTCCTCTGGATAGTGAAATACACAGCACACAAACATAATAAATCAGCCATTAACTGACCTCCAACTTACACAAAAAAAAAAAAAAAAATCAAACCAATGCTGCAAAGCTACACAGATTAAAATGAACAAGACATGGCAGTGACACGGATGCTGTAAAGCACAAAAGTCACTGAATACATAAACTCTCTGATCACTAGTTCAGTTCATGGTAGTTAAAAACAGAGGCTATGAGAGTCAGTCTTCTGGCATTTCCTCAAAGCGGGGACAGCAGGGAGGAATACTCTGGAGGACATAAACACCCCCCCCCCCCCCCCCCCCCCCACGGGGGACCGCCTGTAGCTGTCAAATAAAAAAAGGCTCCAAGTGCCAGGCCGGGAGCAGGACGACAGAATGATGTAAAGTCCCAGACACCGAATCACAGTGGAGGGCCACGATCGATGCCGCTAAGACAGTAATATAGTGGCTGCACTATGACAACTAATAAGAATCATAAACAGGCAACTTGAGAACGTGGCAGAGACGCAGAGAACGCGTACACCTTAATTCCTGATCTTAAGATGTAGCATCCTCTCACACTGATATGCTCCCCCTGCCATTTCCATTATGACAGCATTTATTACCTGCTGGGATACTTTCAATATCAAGTCACAGGGTACAATGTGATAAACACAGAGGTTACTACTGAAACTGTCATTCTGGTAAAGCGTCTCTCACTCTAAATGATCCGTGTACTTATGGCATTAAAATTTGCTGTGATAAAAGCCTTCTGGCAATAACTGCTCAGTCTGGTACAGGAATGGAGATCTTAAGCAAGAATGCCACCTACTATTCAACAGGAACTATTCCAACTATTCTTTGAGGGACCCCCCCTTCTTTTGCCACAAGGGGTTGCCACAGCGGGTAGTTGCATGTTTGATTTTTACCCCAGATGCCCTTCCCGTCGCAACCCCAAAGGGGAGTTGTATCTCTGGGTGGAACTGAAGTAGTGACAGCAACCACTGTCTGGCTCAGGAGAGATATGTTGGTCCACCCTATTATAGTGTACAGGCCCTTTTTTAAAAAAAAAAAAAAAAAAAAAAAAAAACAGAGCCCTGCAGAGGACATTGGTCTAAACTACAAACTCAAAATAAAAGCTCAAAATAAAAGTCTATGAATCTCTCCCCCGGCTATGTGTCTCCATCACTGTGGTCGTTTCTGAGGTCTCAAGACTGACACGGAAGTATGTGACGTTAAATTAAAAACTTCTTCAGGATCTTTTTTTTTTTTTCCTCCAACGTCCCTCGTGGGGCTCCATATTTTTTTTTTTTAGACCAACGGTAGAAAAAAAAAAAAAAAAAAAATGCAGAAGAAAGATGGAGGACCAAACCAAAACAATGATGTTTTCAGGTTGGAAAGCCAAAATGTATTTTCTGTCACCACTGGGGAAAGCTGTGATGAAATCATATTAGACTTAAAGTAGATCAGACATACAGAAAAACACTAACACTACTTATTTAATTATGCATTTCTACAGCTTATCACTGTATTTGTGAAATGTAAAAACGATCCCAACGACTCAGGCGGCCTTATTCAGTTATCACATGTGTCTCTTTGAACTGTCAGGTTCCTATTTTCTTCTGTTAGGAGCTAAACTGTTGCTGTCACAGTACTGGACCCTAAGGGCTCTGTTTTCTCCTTTCTGCTCCAAAACAAAAACAGCTGAGCAGATCTACAGCTCCTGTTTCACCACAGTTGGGTATCCAGTGTCTACACATCTATACTTATAGTTTGTATGTGTTTAAGGAGAGCATGGACACTACAAAGCCTAACGTGTGAATCTTCAAAATCACCATTAGTGACAGCTACAAAAAAAAAAGCATCACACTGGTTCTCTCACTTAAAGCAGTGTCATGTTTATGGCTGCGAGCCCAGACATGCTTGTTAAAGTCCTGAGGGTGGTAGTCACCTACATGCTTCTGTTATCGCAATTAAAAATAAATTCTACGTATGAATCCGCAATTTCACACAACATCCGACTTTCTTTTAAGGCAATGCACTTAAAATTATTGCATAACATTGCATGCACAAACAAGCAGGTATACTGTAAAATTTCAGCTATGGTGTGGTTAACAGCCAAACACTGCAGGGCCCAGGCAGAGCCTCTTAGTGCCTGTCTGGTGACAGCAGACAGTGATGTTTTTTTTCTTCTGCATATTGTGTAACACTTTGTTTATGCCACGCTTTTATATATATATAAAAAAAAAAGGGCTAAATTTAGCCAGGCGAGAATATGCAGGGAACGGCCCTGACTTTTGTGCAAGTATGACTTACTAGTGAAATTGTCATGCATGTAAACCAGTAACCAGCAGACAGAAACATGGGATTTTCTACAGTTTGTAAGTTCATCTAATGTAGCTTGTGATCTTTTTTTTTTTTCCTTTATGGTGGTTGCAAAATGCTACATTGAAAAGGGGATGAAAATTAAAACTTACCCTGCATAAAAACAAACAAACAAATAAACCCCAGCTCTGTCATCTGTGGATGCGGATTAAGCAAGTTTGGGGTAGAAAGCCCTGCTTTAGGTTACCTTAAATCTCCTCTGAGGCAGGTCTAAAGCACATCACTGTGTCACATCCATTCATTATTTACATGTATTGGTCCCTTTAAATCCTAAACAAGAGTATTGCTACGCAGCAGCGCGCCTTAGGCCGGCGGGATGCAGCATAACCGTGAATGAAGGCGCTCGGTCATAGATGCTTACACTGTTTTGACATTACATGTAGCAAAGTGACACTACATTTGATGGATATATTTAAGTAGACCCGTGGCCTATATTTTTATTCCCTCACTCGGCCCACGCCGATGTTAAACCCGTTATTAAAGGAAGCGTACAAGTGAGCGCCTCGCCCCCTTCTGCTAGTTACTTCAAGCTAGAGAAGCGAGCCGGAAGTAACTTTCAAAATAAGAGCCCGTTTTATTTAAGCGCAGTTTCACATCGCGCGGCTGCTCGTGTGTTTTATTTTGGAGAAATGGTGCCATCAGTTATATGATGGTAAGTGAAGATTGCTTGATTGCGCCGCTTTCCCCCCTTTTCTCTACGTGCTCCTCAAACTAGCCTAAACTGGATGGCCCAAGGCGCATCAGCAGCAGCACGCAAACACAAACCAAACAGCACAAACAGCAGCGGCGAGCAAACAAAAACAGTACCCACATAGCTACACCTAGAAGGCAACACCATAAATCAAAGCCCATGACTGTTATTGTGGACGAATGTGTGTTTTGATAATGAGCATCCCTGTGCACTTTGAATGGCTGCTGGATGCAGACTGATTAGGCCACAAAGTCACTACACACAAACGCTACATATTGTTCATAACATGCAGGAAAACACAACGCCACACCGGGGGGGAACCTCTCACCTCTTCTTCACGTTCATTCTTGAAGCACAGACATGCTGCTCTCTTCTTGAAACCCTCGCCGTCGTATGTCCTGGTCTGGTTTGGTTTTAGCTTCATCATGGGTTTGGAAATCTGCCTCCTTCAGTACGAACCGGCAACAAAAAAAAAAAAAAAAAAGAAGGAAAGAAAAGAAAAGAAAAGAAAAAAAAGGTGTGGGGTGTCCAATGAGTTAACAGCACAGCCGCCGCATTGTACTGCTCTGTGTCCGCGGTCCGAGACGGGCAGATCAGGAACGGAGGTTGTTGGAAAGATCTCCTCAGACAATCCTGGATTAAAGCTTGTCCTTGTGACAGGAACAAATATCAGCGCCTCTCTGATATGCAAGTCAAAACTCCAGATGATATCTGCGATCTCCAGTCGGCAGTGTGTGCGTGCAGCCCCGCGGGGTGAGAGCTTATGTAGAGTACAGCCTACACAGCACAGCCCTCCTCTGGGTCCATTTGCGCATGGCCGCTGACTCAGTACAATGAACAAGCAGCCCGGAGTTTCACAAATACAGATCACTCCTCTGAGGAGGGGATGAGCTAATTGGCTTGGTTTGTGTGAAGTAGGCAGGGCTCAAAGCAGATTTATACGCAAGTTTGTTTGTTTTTTTCCAGTAACGCAAACGGAGCTTTCAAGCATTTTGGACCCGGAGGATCGTCTAGTGTGTGGTCATTTGTTGCATTAAAAAAAAAAAATAAATAAATAAAGTTGATAAGGACTTCCCCATACTCATCCCACAAACCCAAATCTTGACCCGGCACCAAATATATCAATATATTCCTATTTTCTGGTACCTTCTTCACACCACATCCGTATTGGGGAAGATTTATTTTTTCTTCTGCTTCTTTAAGCCCAACACAGAAGGAAATGCAGATGGCGTGACCTCATTGTCTTCAGTAGCAACAGCCTTACTGTTGGTGTGGTGCATAACTTCAGAAGATGGTGGTGGGGAGATCTGTCAGAGGACAAGATAACAATATTTATGCTCCCATGGCAGCTTTGCAATCCATGGAAGACATAAGGTAAACATTGTTAGTTACTCCAGACTCACGTGAGAGAGAGAACATACCAAGGAGGAAGTAAAAGTGTTTAAAATCTAACTAAATTAATGGCCGGTATGTCCTTGGGCGAAAAATTGAATTCTTTTAAAGTGACATGACATTCTTGATCTTTTCATAGATATTTTGATAAAGGAAATTACTGATTGCTGAATGATATTTAATCATTAAATTCTCCTGGTATTGTGCATTGATTTACTGGGACACGTGCACTTTTCCTACTCGACTCAAATTACGTCCTCTGTAGAAAGCTTACTACAATAAAAGACAGACTGAAAGTGAAAAGGTTATGGATTCAATCCCTGCTCATACCATCCTCTGCCCTGCTTTTGCTCTATGTTACAGGAAACGCTCAAATTGTGACATCACGGCTTGAAATCCCCCAGATATGTGTTAATCATATTAGCTATAACCCACCAGACGTGGGGCTCTCCTGGAGTTATTATGGCTCGGCTGAGCATTAACACTGCTCAAATCCAACACATAATCCCACCACATTAGAAAGGAAAGCATTTGTCATGATACAGTCAACTGTGTCAGTTTTATTGAATTTTCATGGGAGTTTCAACATTTAACAGTACATTCTCTTTCCTTTTATTTACTTAACACAGCGTTCTTGCTCCATTAATTTTTTTCCAGTTCAAAGGGACTGACTGCTTAAACACCTCCTAGATTTTTTTGATTTTTTTTTTTTTTTTTTGAAAAATTGTGCACAAGATCACGTACGACAGCTTCTCAAGCCAAGGTGTTGGGAAATAAGTCAATTACTCCTCGTTTTCACATATTTTACAGAAGTCAAATATGAGTGTATTAGTCCCATTCGGCATGAAAGCATATGTATCAGAGATATTTCTGAGTTACTAGTGGAATCAGAGGTCTTGATGTTGCAACAGTTTTTTGTAAGAGGCTGTGACAGCAAACGCTTGACCTTTCCTCTTGAACCACTACCAAATAGTAGCTCCTCACATGTCATGGAAAGTTTCATTTATATCATTTCAAGTGAAAACAGAACAGATTTTAGCACCTGCAGCAGCACTGTGAGCAGCTCTAACATATCAACTGAGTAAATCTAGTCACAGTTTAGATGATCAAATTACAGTCGAGTAGTGACAGAGTGGAGCACATGTGCTGATGGCACACATTCACTGAGGGGAATCCTAGCCTCGGTTTACCTTTGACCTGCAGATATCCTGTAGATAACATCAAAAGCAAAGTGAGCTCCGGAAGACCAAGATCCATAAATTGGTGAAATTGAACAAACCGAGACCAGGACTGAGACATCTAACTTGTTCTTGCAGATAGTCAAGTTTATGCTATCAGACTGTCTTTAAGGTTTTAGTAGACAAATGCTGGCAAAAAAACACACAAAAAAAACCCAACCAAACAAAATTAGGTTCTTTGTCAGTGCATGTCCTGATGTAGAATGATGCAGGAGAATGGGAGGCTTCAGCTATCAGGCCCCCAGTTTGGATTCAAGAGACAGACACCCTCTCCACTTTTAAGATTAGGCTTAAAACATTGGAGGTCATGTTGCTCTAAAACATGTATATACCTTTCAGCATTGATGGTGCCTTTCCGGATGTGCAAGCTGCCAATTCCATAGGCGCTGATGGGTCTTGTTGTATACCTGCCAGTATTTACAAAGCGAGCGCAGTGACAAGATTACGTGTAAGAAGTGGGAATTCAGAGATTTTTACGACTGACGCTGTTGCATATGTATTTGTGGGAGTTCCTTGCTCAAGGCACAAAATATAGGGAGAATATTTAAATCAAGCACGCAAACTGATTTCCTAACGTTTGCTACACGCCATTTACTGCTAACTGCCTTGATATTTAATGCTGAAAAAGCATCTTTTTTTTTTTTCTGACACAGAGATTTCTCCAGATTCTCTGAATCTTTTGATGATATTATATTCTGTAGATGATGAGATATTCAAAATCTTACATTGAGGAACATTATTTTAAAATTGTTCCACAATTTAGAAATGTAGATTCCTGCCAAAACTCCTCCTCGTTCAGATGTTATTTTTTATACCTAATCGTGTTGCCGGTCTGTTGCCACTCAACCTAATTAGTCGCAAAATGTTCCTCCAGCTGATTTGTTGCCCCATCCCAGCTTTTTTGAAGCAAGTTGCTGCCATCAAATTCAAAATGAGCTAACATTTTTCATCGAATAGTGAAATGTCTCTCAAACATTGTTGGAACTGGAGTTGTAAAGCAGCTTGACGTGACTGTTGATGCCATATAAATAAAATGGAAGTGAACTGAGTTATCTTTACGTCCCAGCGCTTATCCACTATCATGTCTCTGTCAGTGTGCAGCTGCTGAAATCTCTGATTTACTGAAAATCAATAGGTGCGGTTTTAAGATTGCACAACTAATTGATGAGCTCACTAGCATCATGAGACTGATGCTCAGCAAAACGGGCTAATCCAAACATTTCACATGTTTCTCCTCAAGAAATTGGCCGGGGTGGGGGCAGAGACATCTCGACTCCTTCTACTTAACCCAGAAACTTCTGTGTGGAAAAACACTGGTCCACCACAGTCATATTATCATTTAAATCACAGTGGTCATCACTTGCCTCAGATGTAAATACAAACAAGCAGGTCATCCTGTTACTGCAAGCCACACTGCGTCATCATCTTGTTTTAGCAATGTTTTCCTGGCTTCCCACTGATCTGACCTCCTGGACCATAATTACAGAGCAATTTCAGCATGGCATCTAGGCATAAATAAATCATTTCAAAGATAATCATTTATTTGCGATATGCTTCTTAAGGTAATGGATTCAAGTGGGAAAAACATTGTGGTGAAAACGTGGATTGCTTTAAATAGCCCAGATAACTGCATATCTGATGGCTTAAGCGGTAATCTAAGTTTACAAGTAACTGCACAGTTTCTGCAGGTTATCGTTTGTATCCATGCTATCAGGGTTAGGGAGACTAGAAGATTAATGTATTTATAGACTACTAATGTCATTTGCATGATATATGACAAGTGATTTATAATGGACTAAAATTAGAAACTGACCAGCTGAAGCAAATCTTGCTCCCTAATATAACAACAGATGTTATCACCCCGATGGCATCAGTCGCCGCAGTGGAAAATAAATCTTTCTGTCATCATATACTTAAAGTGGTTTATCATCGCCGTCTTGCATAGCAAAGGAGGGTAATTAAGAGGTCCCCGGTTAGCTGAGGTGTGAGGGGAATAGATGGATCTGGTTTCTTCTGGCTCACGCTGAGAGGTGGATGGAGACAGAACTGACTGTCTTCACTTTACCAGGAGAGACTGCTTTAACACAACTGCACATAGTCATCCGCACAACTGCAGCATATACACACGCTCATATTTTATACAAAGAGATAGCGTTGACCCATCTAGGGATACATACACACACACACATACACCCACATGCTCACACATGGAGTCTAATCTGCCTCTTCATTTGCCTGTGATCCACTAAGTGTTTGCAGCCAACTGTGATTATGCCTATAAAATCCTGAGCTGATTAGCTCACCCATAAGTCTCTTCTTTGACCTCAGCATTGAGCCTTTAGTCATGAGCCATGTGAGAGAATGGCTACTTGCCAGATAGCGCAATCCTGAAATGATCTCTAATATGAAAGATGTAGATGTCCTTGTCAAGATAAAGACAATGAGACATCATTTATCCCGTTCCCAAGTTTAGTTCATGGATAATCATCATGCTGTAGCTATCAGGATAATTTTAGATCGGGCCATCTGTTTTCCCACAAGGTCTCCATTATTGAACACTTAAGTAAAACAAGGTTTTTGCAACTCACCCTTCCCTTAAATACAGTCACCACTTCAAGCAAACATACAACAATAGTTTTCAGGTGCTGAGGGTGAAGTGAACGTTTAATGGGATGAAACTCATCTGATAATAAACTCCTGCCGGCGGGCTGAGGCAGACAAGATGGATGTGAGCTGTTGTCAGCTGTTGAATATAGAGTCTCTGTAAAGGCAGATTTATGCCCTCCATAAAGTTGTTTCTTCACAAGGCAGAAACAGAGAACTCACAGAATCGGACTCTTACAGCTTAATGTTTGGTTCATTAAAATCAAAATTTGTAAATTACATACAGCTGTGAAAAAGAATTTGCCCCCTTCCCGATTTTTTTGCTTTCATTGCACATTTGTCACGTTTACATGATTCAGATCATCAAACTAATTTTAATATCAAACAAAGATGTCGTTTTTAAATGGTGATTTCATTTATTAAGGGAAAAAAGCTATCCGAACCTCCCTGGCCCTGTGTGAAAAGTAACCCCCAGCAAAAAAAAAAAAAAAGAGAGAGAGAAGGTTTTGGAGTGGCCTAGTCAAAGTCTGGACTTAAATCCAATTGAAATGATTTGGCAAGACCTTAAACAGGCCATTCATGCTCAAAAGCCCTTATCTTTCTCCAGTATTAAAATTTGTTTAATGACAAATATTTAAAAAAAAAAAAAATCAGGAAAAGGGCAAATAATTTTTCACAGCTCTGAAAATGTCAACAAACAGAGGCACTGAGATGATTTGCTGAATTTTGTGAACATGTCTGATACAGTGAGGTATATGCTAATAGGGTGACAACACTGTTGGGGAAAAAAAAATGCATGTACCGTTGAAAGTGTCTTCCTCTTACAAAGTCCCAGGCTTATTCTGTAATTGTATTGCTCGCTATGTTGTCAATGAGTCTGTTGAACAGTACTGAAATGTGTGAAGAAACACTACCTTACACATTGTGATGAACCATTTCAGCAGTTCAGTGTTACAGCTAGCTCTTTGGTATGTAACAAGCACAAACATCTGCTCTATTGTTTTGGGATAGAGAGCTTGCTGTAGGAGCTGTAATGGCTGTTTACAATAATTATGCAAAAGAAGTTCACAGGTCAGCCAAGGTAAATGTCCCTTTACTCCCACCCATCCTTCAGCACACACACTCACACACCCGTAAATAAACATCTTTGTCTCCAGAGTAATTTAGCACCTCTGACATTACCTGACAAGTAGTTATTATGTGAACAGTGCTGCAAATAGGGCAGCTGGAAGTTTGCTGTGCCCTGAGGGAACTCTGTCTGTGCATTGTGCTTAGATGGGTTAACACAAGTTTCTCTAGATGTTGGTGCATGTATATGTGCCAGTGGGGTAAAAAAGAAATCATCTATGTTTCAGATTATGGGATTCTCAAACTTTTGATGACCAAGTGGAAAAACCCACATATGAGCACTTTTCTTCATGAGTTCTGAGCCGTCCTTTCATAGGATGGTGGTTTGTGTTGGGAAAAGTCATTTTTCTTCTGGTTTACAGGTTTTAAAATCAGTTATTTTGGGAGGGAACCCTGGAGTTGACCTGGAACTTGCTGGAGAGATTATACACAGCTCAAAGACACTTCAAAAACACATCAAATCTCAATGGGGGAAAAAAAAAATCAATATGGATATCTAAACTGATTTGGACTGGGTAAAGACGCCCTGAAAATCAAAGTGGAAAAAATGGTGCAGCAGAATACTGCCTTCATCCTCCAGGAACTGCTTGCATAATCTCAATACACGAGGCCGGGCATTGTCGTGAACCAGGAGGAACCCAGGACCCACTGCACCAGCGTAGCAGTGGGTCCAAGGATTTCATCCCGACACCTAATGGCAGTCAGGGTGCTGTTGCCTAACCTGTAGAGGTCTGTGTGTCCCTCTATGGATATGCCTCTCCAATCCATCACTGACCTATCACCAAGCCGGTCATGCTGAACAATGTTACAGGCTGCATGACGTTCTTCAGGGCTTCTCCGGACCCTTTCACATCTGTTACATGTTTTCAAGAGTGAACCTGCTCTCATCTATGAAAAAAGCACAAGGCACCAGTGGTGGACCTGCTGATTCTTGTATTCTATAGCAAATGCTATCAGGCTCCACGGTCCCAGGCAGTGAGCACAGGTCCCACTAGAGGACATGGGGCCCTCAGGCCACCCTCATGAAGTCTGTTTCTCATTGTTTGATCAGAGACATTCACACCAGTGGCCTGCTGGAGGTAATTTTGTAGGGCTCTGGCAGTGCTCATTCTGTTCCTCCTTGTACAGAGGAGCAGATACCTGTTGATGGGTTAATTACCTTCTAAGACCCTGCCCAGCTGGATTTGTAAGATGACTGGAACCCAGCTGTGTTCATCAGTGTTCAAGGTTTAGTCTGCTATGATGGCAAGAAGACAAGAGTTAAAGAGAAACACACTCTAGTCTTATTCTGTGGCGCGATATTATAGTATAATAAGACATCTAGATGAATAAAAAGTGCACTAGTGTATTCTTTTCTTGTCATTTGAGGGCTGCCACTGGTCCATTGGGACACAGTTTGAGAAGCTGTGTTTTAGACAAAATTGGGTGGAAAATTAAATGTGCATTGTTGGTAATGAAGCAGAATCCTGGGGGTCAAATGCTCATACATTTAAGGTTACCTTGATTTATATTAATAAACTGCCTGCTGCAACAGCCAAATTCATGTTACCTGGATTCAGAAAAAGTGATGATTATTTATCTGGAGTTAGAATTTGAGCCAGAATGTTTATTAAATTTACATTTTTAGCTTTAGTCTCTACAAATTTCCTGCCTTTCACTGAGTTATTTAGCTATTAACTAACTTTATCTTTCTTATTCTCATCAGAGGAAAGTTAGTATTGTATAAGTGTGCAGCTGTATGGCCAAGCCTTTTTGCACTCTTCACCCAAAATCACATCAACATCTCTCCTCCAGTCTATACAACAGGATAAATACAGGTCTCAAAGCCAAGGATGGAAGAATGACTTGGTTGTGAGAGGCTGAAGGGCACAATGGGGACTTGTGAGTGCATATTTGAACCTGTCATTATGCTAGCAGTGGATAAAGCAGACTCAGTGAGAGTAAACATCACTTATGATGAATTACTCAGAAGGACACGGAGAGAGAGCTTGCCAGCAGATTAATCTGAAAAGGAATTATATATAAAGCATAGTAATTTACACAATGTGTAAATAGTTTTTCATGCTCTAAAGCATCACGTTGAAGATTCACGAAGAATAAATGCTTCACAGTGAAAGTCACCAAACTGTCGAGGCTACCTGTGAGCAAGTGCTTCTCTTACAATGACGCCTCTGTCTCCTTGAGGTAGAGCAAAAACACAGACACTCTATAATCATGTGACAATTAGGCTTTAAAGGGGCATAAACAAAGCTAGACGGTGACAGTTTGCCCGAATGTGGGAAAGTCATCTGAAACAAAACCTCACAGCCACGATGATACACGGCACCGTCCACCCAAACAGCTCAGAATGCGACTGTGGCGAGGGCCTACGGCGGCAACCGACGGCGGGGAAGAGAAAAAACTTCCTCGCAAACCTTGGGAGTGCTGTGAGTCAGTAGCTTGAGCAAACTAAGTGCATCATTTTTCAAAATATTGCATATTCAAGCTGATTTTCATCATGTGCTCATCTAGACTGCACTGCTCCTGTGAGAGAAAAGGTCAACCTTGTGCAGGAGCAAACATCAGTGTTTCGACATTATCCCATCAGTCACAAAAATGATCTAAAAAAAAAAAAACCCTTCAGCTGTTGGAGGGTTCTAAGAAGGTTTCTGAATTCTTTATCAACGCATTTTAGGCAAATAGTTAAATAATAAAGTGTCTCCGTGAAATATGTGCAGCATCAAATATTTAGGATAAATTCTCACATGTCCAGAGAATTTTATTCCGTGTCTAGTAGCCTGTGGGGTAATGTCGTACACCGATGTATATGCATATTCATTAAGAGGGATGGTTCTCGTGCTTGTGACAGTGATGGGTCAGCTCTGGAGGATGGAGGGGAGGCAGGCCATTTGCCATTCAGGCTGCTGAACTGATGCAAACAGATCATGACAGGAAGAACATTATCAGTGATGATGATGTCCACTTCATCACCCCTTCTCCCCCATCCATCCATCCATCCATCCATCCATCCATCCATCCATCCATCCATCCATCCATCCATCCATCCATCCATCCATCCATCCATCCATCCATCCATCCATCCATCCATCCCCTCTCCACTGCTAATAATGAAGAGACATAATCCTCCACCTACCAGCCAGGAGCAAAGCATCAGATGGTTCCTGAGACACTTGGGGCAACAGCTAGTTTCCAACTCGGAGTGAGCATTACACCCTTTTCTGACTGAGAACCGAGGTCTCTGACCTGGAGGTGCTGATTCTCACCCTGGCAGCTTCACACTTACACACCTCCAAACCACCTCAGAGCAAACTGGAGGACACTGCTCAATTAAGCCAACAAAACCACATCATCTGCAAAAAGCTGAGGTGAGATCCTGAAAGCACTGAACATAACACCTTCCACCCTTTGGTTTTCTACAGAGAATATCAACGGGTAAAGTAGCAAGCCTGTACTGTCACTGTGTGAAGCAAGGTTTTTACATTAAAGTGATCTATTAAAATCTTATGATAAATCAAACTACTAAAGAATGCAATCTATATTTTTTTATTATTTGCACGTATTTTATAATTATATAATTATAATTATAATTGTCCCAAACTCACAATAGTGAGTCATTAGCAAATGTCTCAGATATCCATAAATGAACAACACATGTTAACCTTTACAGAAATCATGTAATTGTGAGGTGCTTGCTGCATGAAATCACACTTCGACTCTTTTCTCCAAAGGTTGTTGTGTTAATGCTCGTGAAATTGAGGTAAAGTTCATCAACACTGCTGCAAAATAAAGCAAGGAACAGAAAACAAAATTAACTGGAGAAAGTTACTTATATAAAATTAAATAAAATGCAATTCAAATCATATCATAATCCAAATACCGAGTGGAACATATTTCCAACACTACCCTTTCATTAATACAGCAGTATAGATACAGGAATTCAAAGTTGCTTTACACCCCACATGACAGGCCCCTGGCCAATGGCCAGCTTCTTCTAACTTGACTAAAAATCCAAGAGATCTCTCATCCAGCAGTTACAGTACAGTACATTGCACCATGGCACAACAAATATTCACACTGCAGCAAAATCCTCCCTCTGTAGGCATTTTCTTTACATCTCAGCACCCATCTAGCGCCTTCTCCTTATCCATTCCCTGAGGTTTGGTGCTGTTTTATGAATGAGCTGTTATGCAAGAAAAAGTGACCTGAATACAGACAGACAAAGAGGAGGGAGGGGGAGAGAGGAAGGGAGGGAGGGAGGACTAAGAGTGCTGCGTGGCTGCATTTCAAGTGACATCATTCTGTTATGAAGACAAAGTACCAAACCATATGATTCATTATGGTTGTAACTGTTAGTACTGTTCTGGCACTATTATAAGTATGTTTGCTTAGCCTGTGTAATCCTGCTAAAACTGAAGATTTAGTGATGTTTATCAGGATGTTTAAGGTATAATCATCAAAGTGACCTGATAATAACCAGCACAGATTCTGTAGTTATCACTGGTTCTCTGCCAGGATGCAGTGGCACCCAAGGAAACAGGGTTTGGCTGCATGCATCTATTACTCATCAGCTCACAGGGCAATGGTTGCCCTTCAAATACAGTTTTCTAATGTAAATCTAAATCAATGACAACATGATTTTTTTCCTCTCAGGGTCATGGGGGGACGCTGGAGCTCAGCTTTCACAGGACAAAAGGTGGGATGTGCCCTATTCATTTTACCAGTCTATCATAGGACTAAGATGAAAAGTTTTGTTCCAAAATGTACATTTATTTGCAACCACAGAGATCCTCATGGATTTTAGGATTAGCAAGTAAACCACATATAATCTACATCAACACAGAGGTTGTGGAGAAAGCTCCCAGCTTCAGGCTCACAGATACATATCAAAAAAAACATCCTGCATGGCACCAGTTTCACCAAAGCTGACAATAAAGCTCTTCAGTGCGTATTAGAAACAGCACAGGGCATTGTCGGCACAGAAATGCAATCACAAGCACATCATCACAGCAGTCTCTGTATGATGAGGACAGAGGACATTGTAAAAGACATTCCACACCCTGGACGCCATCTGTTTGAACTCCCCCTGTCAGGCAGGAGCTTCAGGTCAACCTTCACATGCACAAACAGGCTGAAAAACAGCTTCGTTCCAAAGGCTGCAGCCTCAGAGTCTCCTCTATCTGACACACTGATGTTATTATTGGTGTGTGTGCAACATTTACTCTATGCCATTTTAAGCCGCTGGTTATGTGCATAATGTCATCCAAGCCCAAATGTACCTGATGCTTTTCTGCATCCTGAATAGCTTAGTTATGTGTATTCTTCTTTTTCATATATTTATACTTAAAAATTTGATTTTGATTTGTATCTTCATATCACCAATGTTTTCTATTCTTATCTCATTCCACTAAAGTTCCTGACTCTTGAATCTTTGTACATAAAGACCTACCTTCTCTAACTTTGTTATCTTCAACCCATCCCACTTACCTTATCTCTGAGTTCTGGGTTGAGTCACTTCTCCGTGCAAATATTTAAAACATGGCTCTTAACCTTTTATAAAAGTAGTAAATACATTTTAATATTAGAGCTGAAACAATACCTTAATAAGGGATTAGTTAGGAAATTACCTGGAAACATTTTGGATTATTAAATATTTGTGTAACTTTTTTTTCTTTGTGGTTTCAGAGTGAATATCTGGATTTTGAACGATAATTATTATTTTATTTTTTATGTTTATTTATTTTTGCCATGTTAGTTGTGAGTCAGTGTTCGTTGTTGAACCATTTCTTGGCTGTGCTGCCATAAAATGTTGGTTTAAAGCAAATACATGCAAAACCAAAAACATAACCATGAGCCTCAGAGGCACTTTGTGGTTACCGATGTTATGCTAATATTATACTAAGAAATAAACATGGCAAACAATATGGCTGCAAAATTATTTGCATTGCTATATTTGCAAGTCACCGTGCCTCACTGCTGTAGACCGTAGACTGATAACAAAACATGGATATAGCCACTGAGACATCACCCAGTGGTTTGCGGACTAGTTATCTGAAGTATCGAGTTGGCATGTTTGTAGCAGCCATTAGATCATTTACTAAGACGCCAGAGCACTATAAATGCATGCCCTAATGATAATAATTAGCCACACACTAATTATGCTGCTTTATTGTCTATTTTACTCTACATGGGACCATAATTCAGAAAATGAAAATATGTTGTATTAAAGAAAGCTTGAAACTGGATATTATGAACACATTACATTTGCCATTATCTGACTGGTTTTGTTAGTCTGTTTGTGTGCTTGTTAGCAGGATTATGTAAAATGAAGCTACAAGACCAAGAGGTATGCATTCTTGGACTAGCAAGGACCCCAACGAGTGGAAAATGTTTACAATAATGAGGCATAAGCTCGGACAGAGGGGAAGGCCTCATTGAGGACCAACAGCAGCTCTCAGGCCTGATAGATCCGTGTGATACCGTTGACAGAATGATCAACAAAGAAAGGGGTCAGGGAAACAAGAACAAACAGTTGTATGTGGAAAGCAGGCATTAATAGACGTATGATTGGAAGAGGAGTGTTTGGGGTGTGGTTCCTGACATTCAGTTAAATTATCTATGATGAATAAAGTGATAAATAGAGTCATTTTCTTGTAGACTTCTTTACAGTAGGACTTCTTCTCAGATATTACAGATTTAAGATCCTTCTGCACTGGCTTTACCTTTAAGAACTATATACAGTCTATGATATAGTGTCCTTATTTTATAGCTCAATCTGGAAAATCATTTGGATTAATCTGTACCATAAAAATAGATTTTTAGGTTGGAAATTTAGAATATCACTCCTTACCAACCCCTGAGGAAAATTCCATTGCCACTTATCGTCTTCTACAAGGTGGCCAAAGGTCATAGGTCAGCATCTCAGCATGCAACAGCGCAAAAATGCCTGATAAAATGTAGGCTCCGGCCCACTGATCGAACGGTTCCATCCACTGGCTGAGATTTCAGGAGTACAATGGGGACATGGGGGAGAATCAGTGTTGTTGATCCTGAAAGGGTAAAACATGGAAAACCAATACAGCTCAATTTGTCAAAATAAACAAGACATATTGAATCCTGACTGCTAAAACCTCACTGTCAGCACTGTCTACCAGGTTATTGATTAGTACTGTCAGCACAAGCATGACTGCCTCTGATACAGTAACATGTTATCTCTCGGCTTACATTTGTTGGTTTGTTTACAAGTCACTGTGGTGGTTACCCAGGCTCCATGAAGAAATTCAGCAAACGGGAGCTGTTAATTATTTACATGTAGCACTTCTGGGTGGGACTACCACCAAGCCCCTGATGAATCTGTGTATAATCTATGAGTGGGTGTGCCTTTTTATTATCTGATGAGACGTAATTAAACAAAGTGGCATGATGTCAGGACTGAACTATTTGCCTCATTAACCTGAGCACCAGTCACAGAGATTTCTGTGTTGCAAATGATGAGAAGACGAGGCTCTTAAATGAGTTCTGGCTCATTTCTAGTGTTCATGTTGACGTGAAGGCAAAATAGTGAGGAATGAAGGAAGCGAGACCCTTTGTTTTTGTTTATTATGCCATCACCTTTACAGGTCACTACTAAGAAGCACAAAGCGGCAGCAACGCACTGGTAGCTTGGTTAAAATCAAAGCAACCCTGTCTGACATTTAGAAGCCCCTGCAAGGACTTAAAGACACACACACACACACACACACACACACACACACACACACACACACACACACACACACACACGCACACACACACACACCCTTCTCTCCTCTGCAGTGGCTGTTAACATAGAGAGAAGTGGCAAGATGGCCTGCGACAGCCTTGTGAGTTATGGATGAAAAACCCACAGGAACAGAAAACCTCACACAGACACACAAAAACACTCAAGGCTGCAAATATTACAACATGCACTGGCTCTCGTTTACTTAAGCCAATTATTGAGATGGGCCGTTTATGGTAAGATCTTTGCATCTGTACAGCTAAATGATGACATGAAACACACATTTACTCCTGGGTTAAATTAATCTTATCCAGCAGGTGTTCACGTACAAGGTGGCTGTTAAACTGTGCAGTGGATGTGTGACCTGATGCATCATAATTCAAGAAGGTCATGTCAATATGGATCAAAATATCTGTTTGTAGCACCAAATGCCACAAACAATTAACTCAGTTCTGAATGCAAAGGAGGGTCCAACCTGGTACTGGTGAGGTGTACCTCCCAAGAGTCTATATAGAAGTCTATTTTAACTGTTCCTGTCAAACAGAAGTGGGAGAGATAATACTGATTTTTACCTGTTTGTTAAACAACATACATAAACATAGCACAAAAAGTAAGTACATTTGTCTGTGGTTGATTATTTCTTTGTTGTAACAGTGTTTCTTGGCATTGGCGTTGGAAAATCTTTTTATTTCCCCTTACATGGTGCCACATTTGTAAGGAAAATATATTTGTGGGTTGAGCAGCAGAGTTCAGTATGTGGGTTGTGCCCATGAAAAACTTACCATTTCATATTTGCCAATATCAAACAGCTTATTCTGCTATTAACTCTTGTTTGTCGTTATTAGATTGGATGTTTGAAGTCTGAAGAAACAGGACATATTGGCAGTTTACCAGTTTATTCATTTAACCAACAGGGGCATGGAAGAACCATGCACGGACACAACAGCCTGGCACCTCCTCCTCGTGCTGGTCACACACTGCTGTGGGATGGCATCTCATTCTTCAACCAGCGATCATCAAATTTCCTTACTTGTGTGCTTCAGTGTATGTTGGAAAAACATTTCGTGTTTGTAAATGTCTGGACCCACTCTTACTAAATTATTCAAAGCAGTCCACACTGTCCTCACAATAAAAACTGCAAACAGCTGTAGCATGAGGGGATGTAGAAATAAAAGGAACCCATGGAGGACCTTCAAATTCAAGAAGTTAAGGATTTATAAAACCCAATTATTCAAATGTGGTTTTAAAAAAAAAAAAAAGCTAATTCCTAATTTGTATTCACAACACACTCCTCTAATCACTGCATTCATTAATATTCCACTGCAGCTGTCTTGTATAACATCTGTGAGAGAAAGTCTCCTTTACGTAAAACTCCTGGATCATTTTTGGGTACCTGCAGTGGCCAAAAGGAGGGATTCCCTTTGAGGTAGCTGACGTTTGTTTTTCACGCATGGGAGGATAATAAGGACGGTTATATAACTTTGGGAGGGTTCAGGTTAGATGGTTCTGACTGCAGTCTCCCTATTCCCTATACTTCATTTGCAGTGGGACAGAGAGGAGGGGTGGGGAATTGGGAAACGAAAGGAGGGAAGATGAAGGGTAAAACGAGAAAAAAGGGACAGGGGAAGATAAGAAAGAAGTGGAGAGGAAAGGATGAGGGGAGTCAAGGGGGTGAGAGGAGAGGGAGGAGAGGGAGAATAAAGGTGGAAATTGACAGACAGTTGGAGAAGGAACACTGTGGGAAATGAGAAGAGGTAAAAGAATGAGTAGAGATGAGAAAAGAAAGGGAAGAGGTAGAAAAGAGAAGATGGGAGATGAAAGGAGAAGAAAAGTAGAAAGGAGACAAAAGAAAGGGAGAGGGTGCAAGGGAAAAATAAGAAGGGGAGAAGGCACAGAAAAAGCAAGGGAAAAGGCAGAAATGGGGATGAAATGCAAAAGTATTTACACAATGTGGAAATACGAGGAAGAAATGAATGGAAAGAGAAGGCTGAAAGAAAAGGGCAAAGAAGAATGGAAAAGTGAACAGAAAACACAGAGAGTCTCGCAGAAGACCAACAAACTCACCACCTAGAAAACTGAACCATATCCTCCAACTACTGACCGTCACGGGGGTTGCGTTTCAAGTTAGTGCTAATTCCGATTGCAAGCAACAGTCAAAACAGGATGTCTGCCATCACCTGTTGGTTCAACATCACCAGCATGTGACCGGAATGTTTTCACCTGCAGTCAGCAATCCCAGTGAGACATGATCCGGTGCGTCAGAGGAGCAGGGCTATGTTTAGGATTTCGGTTCTGTGTCCTCTAAGGCATCAATCACTGTAGTTGTAGCTCCGTATTGTCATATGCTTATATCTGTGCACTGTACTTAAAGCCTGTATTATGGCTTTTTGTGTTTTAGTACTGAAGTGCAAAACAACAAAACCAAAAACCAAACAAAACAGAAAACACAATGCTAAAATGCCCAGTAAACATGTTTACTGGTACAAAAGTGGTTTTGGCCTGCACAGCTAATTTCCCCTTCTGTAGCAACACTTACACTCTATTGCCAAAAGTAGTCACCCATCTGCCTTCTTACGCATATGAACTTGAGTGACATCCCATTCTTAATTCATAGAGTTTAATATGATATCAGTCGACCCTTTGCAGCTATAACAGTTTCAATTCTTCTGGGAATACTTTCCATAAGTTTAGGAGTGTTTATGGGAATTTTTGACCATTCTTCCAGAAGCTCATTTGTGAGGTCAGACACTGATGTTTGACAATAGAATAGAATAGAATAGAATAGAATAGAATAGAATAGAATGCCTTTATTGTCATTATACAGGATGTACAATGAGATTGGAGGGCCACTCCTGTTCAGTGCCATGTAACAGAAAATCAAACTCTCTAAAATAAAAATATTATAAAAATATTATAATCTGGATGATACAAGAAGGTCTGGCTCACAGTCTCCGCTCTAATTCATCCCAAAGGTGTTCTGTCAGGTTGAGGTCAGGACTCTGTGCAGGCCAGTCAAGTTCTTCCACACCAAACTCGCTCATCCATGTCTTTATGGACCTGCTTTGTGCACTGGTGTGCAGTCATGTTGGAACAGGAAGGAGCCATCCCCAAACTGTTCCCACAAAGTTGGGTCATGAAATTGTCCAAAATGTCTTGGTTGCTGAAGCATTAAGAGCTCCTTTCATTGGAACTAAGGGACAGAGCCCAACTCCTGAAAAACACCCCCACACCATAATGCCCCTCCACCAAACTTTACACAGTCCTCCTGGCAACCACCAAACCCAGACTCCTGATTTGTCATTCCAAAGAATACATCTCCACTGCTCTAGAGTCCAGTGGCAGCGTGCTCCACATAACTGCATCTGATGCCTTACATCACTTAGTGATGTAAGGCTTGGATGCAGCTGCTCGGCCATGGAAACCCATTCTATGAAGCTCTCTATGCACTGTTCTTGAGCTAATCTGAAGCCCACATGAAGTTTGGAGGTCTGTAGTGATTGACTCTGCAGAAAGTTGGTGATCTCTGTTTACTATGTGTCTCCGCTGACCCCACACACTGTGATTATACGTGGTCTACCACCTCATGAGTCGCTGTCGTTCCGAATTGCTTCCACTTTTTTTTTTTATAATATTACTAACAGTTGCCTGTGGAATATTTAGTAGTGAGGAAATTTCCCAACTGGACTTGATGCACAGGTGACATCCTATCACGGTACCACGCTGGAATTCACTGAGGTCCTGAGAGCAACCCAATTCACAAATGTTTGTAGAAGCAGACTGCATGCCTAGGTGCTTGATTTTATACACTTGTGACCATGGAAGTGATTGGCACACCTGAATTCAGTGATTTGGATGGGTGAGTGAATACTTTTGGCTATATAGTGTATTAGGGACTTTAGTGTTTTGACTGAACATGAATGTCATTATCTAAAGCTAAGTGCTGATGTGCTAAGAACTCTTCGAAGTGTGTGCTGCAGTTTTGGTGACTGATTTTTTTGCATTTCATCATAGATTACTTGTCACTACTAATTATCAGGTATCTGTGCAAAGCAGCTGTACAATTTACACCTTGCTAAGCAATCATAGTAGCACTGGCTGTGAGCATAGCTCTCCATAACAAGCAAACAAAAAACAACAAGGAAAAGACAACAGAGCTGCAGCCAAGATGCTACAGTTGAGCCTTCGAAATGGGACTTCACAAACCAGCAGGCGATGTGTCCATCTTTTATGCACTCACCAGCCATTAGGTACACATGTTCAACTGCTCATTAACACAAATATCAGGTTATTTAAGTGACTTTGACTGTAGCATGGTTGCTGCTGTCAGACGGGATGGTGAGTATTTCAGAATTGCTGATCTACTGGGATTTTCCCACACCACCATCTCTAGCGTTTACAGAAAATGGTCTGAAAAAGAGAAAATATCCAGTGAGTGGCAGTTCTCTGGGTAAAAATGCCTTGTTGATTTCAGAGGTCAGGGGAGAATGGCCAGACAGCTTCAAGCATGATCAGAAGGCAACAGCAACTAAAATAACCACTTATCACAACAAAGGTAAGGCCATCTCTCAACATGTCGAACCTTGGATAGTTTACAGCAGCAGAAGACCACACCGAGTGCCAGTCCTGTCAACTGAGAACAGGAAATTGAAGCTACAATTCTCACAGGCAAAAGTGGAGGATAGATAGGATAGCTTGACTTGATGAGTCTCAATTGCTGCTCCAACATGTTGAGTCAGAATTTAGTGTAAACATGAAAGCATGGCTCTGTCCTGACTTGTATCAATGATTCACACTGCTGGTGGTGTAACGGTGCGGGGGATTTTTTTTCTTGGCACACTTTGGGCCCCTTAGTACCAACTGAGCATCATTTAAACACCACAGCTTACCTGAGTTGCTGACCATTTCTATCCCTTTATGACCGCAGTGTACCCATCTTGTGACGGCTGCTTCCAGCTGGATGACGCACCATGTCACAAAGCTCAAATCATCTCAGACTGGTTTCTTGAACATGACAGTGAGTTTACTTTACTCAAATGGTCTCCACAGTCAGCAGGTCTCAGTTCAATAGAGCACCTTTGGGATGTGGTGGAAGAGGAGATTCGCATCACGGATGTGCAAATCTGCAGCAACTGTGGGATGCTATCATGTCAATATGGACCAAAATCTCTGAGGAATGCTTCCAAAGAAAAGAATCCAATCTGGCACTAGCAAAATTTACCTAATAAAGTGGCCAGTGAATGTATATAGTTAGTCTCAGACATTGAATAACAAACCTGTAAGTACTAATAACTATTACCAGCAAAATTCCTTGCAAGCAAACAACACGGAGTGTCGATTATAATAAAAATTGCTTGAAAATAGTTGTTTGTTTTGTCTGTGATGGATTGAACATTCCTCTCTTTTCATTTCTGGCAGTTACTCTCAATTTTATCTGGTAGTAGCTGATTTTAATCCTTACAGTTTCAGGTATTTACTGTACTACTTTAAGCTTTACTTATATATGGTGTCCATGACGTACTAAACACAAAACCAGACAAAGCACACCAACAAAACAGTAAATGCAACATTTCATTTTACATAAAATGTGGACATCACATTTCTCAAGCTTTTAAACTCACTATGTGCCCATTGAAATTGGAAATTTTAATACATTTACAATAAGAAAACTGATGAGAATATTTATTGGCAGATTCCACTTTTAGTTGCCAGTGAAAATTAAACAGTAATTTTCCACCAGAATCCACATTTGCAAAAAGCATCTTGCTTTAGAAAACATAATTACCAAATTAAATTAATTCATTAAAATAAAACATATTTAAAAACCTAAATATAAACACTTTTAGAAAATAAGTGGAAAAAACTTAGGCTCACTCTTCTAGACACGTGCCTACAACTCTACATTTGGGATCTCTGTGGGCGGAAATGTTGCAGGGAAACCCTTTAAATGTTTGTCATACAATAAAGTAGCAAAGTCTGTCAATATGCCACACAAAGCTGGCTAAAACAAACCATGTGTTCTAAATAACACTAGGTCAAATGCAAGGTGATGATTAACCACGTCTCAGAGCGCTGCACCAGATAAGGACTCTGATTCTTAAACATCATAATTAACCAGAAAAAATAAACACATATTTATGTGGACATGTAATGTTTTTGTGCTCGTGCATGAACTGATAAGTATATCTGAGGCACTTTGAAATCTAAGTTTTAAGCAGAGATTTTTCTTTTGAGGATGACCACTGTGGCAGCCAAACCTTTCCAGAGATAAGAGCCTCTGAAACTGGTTAATGTTTTGCAGAAATTGCAGATAGCGAGAGGGGGGGGGAATCGTTTCTTGCACATTCATTCAGAGAATCGCCACATACCAGCCTGAATGACTCGCAGTTGTCATGTAAACCAAGCCACGATCATAAAACATTGTGAAACATTTTTTACAAGTGAGGAAACACGAGGCCTCCAGAACAGGTGCCTCCTGCAGGAGATTAACAGGAACTGTTGAATGTATTTTGTATTTTGATCGAGTGTTTAAAATACCTGGCAAGATGGGACCGAACTGAAAAGAATGCTAAATCTTGAGGAACATCATGTCTCAGTTCCTGAAAGCTATACGGTACCTTTGCTTGTAGCACCATCTGGTGAAGATGATGATAACATGGCTGGCTGATACAGACTTTCTTAATAGCTGAACCAGTTCCTGCAGTTATTATTGAGCTACTCTGTGGATTTTGTGAATTTGAATGTAGAAGATTGTATATGCTTTATAATATTGTATAAGCTTTTGATCATGTACACACACTCATTTGATTAGCTACAGCTTTTCACCTACTCCCTACTGCAAATCAGCCAATTACATGGCAGCAACTCAGTCAATTTAGGCATGTAGACATAGTTGCTCAAACTGAGCATCAGAATGCAGAAGAAAGGTGATTTGAGTGACTTTCCGTGGTACATGGATGCCAGATTGCTTTGACCTGATAGAAAGGTACCAGTAACTCAAATAATCAATCGTTAGAACAAAGGTATGCATCTCTGTACATACAACATGTAGAACCTTGAAGCCCATGGGCTACAGCAGTGGAAGATCACACTGGGTGCCACTCCTGTCACTAAGAGCAGGAAAAGTGAGGCTAACATTAGCAGAGACTCACCAAAATTGAACAGAAGAGTGGAAAAACATCGAAAAAACGTCTGGTCCGATGAGTCTCCATTCTGGATGGTAGATGTTTACTGTTTATGTTAGCACCTACTAACTAGATGCCATCGAGACTAATGCATTTTAATTTCAGCTAATTTTACAGATTACTTTTCTGTGATTCAAAGCGTGACTCTATGAAGTAAAGAAAGTGGTAAATTGCTCTTTCTGGAAGAATAATAATAATTAAAAAAAACTGGTCTCTTAAAACACTGTAGCCACCAGCTGGTGAGAGCCCACCACTTCATCTTAAAATCCCCCAAATATTTTTTTTTTCTTCAAAAATGCTGCATATAATATAATGTGCTGAGTGACAGGGTGGCTCCTCACAGGGTTTCTGACTCAGTATTTCCAGGTGTGTCCACAGGGAAATGTAATGGTTCTGCGTATGACTTCCATATTTTTTTAATGGGGAACTCAACCACAAAACTTCATTGACTTCAAAGTTTTTTTTTGTCAATATAGCCATACATTGTTATTGAAAAATTGTTTCAAATGTCCAACCAAGAAAGGACAAAACATACCCAAAAGTAACATGGCCTATTTGTCAGATCCTTCTCTCTCTATAAAAACAGAAATGAAGTGCACTTGGTGACTCAGCATGGTTAAAAGCGTGGATGTCCCCCTCAGCTGGACATGAACGGTCCTACTGCTTGCAAAAGGATGGTTCACAACTTTATAGCATTCTTGGCAAATGTTTATTTGCTCTGATTAAGACTTAACATATTTTGCTGCCTGCAATTTTAAATACACTCTTCAAAAATGCACAAAACCCTCAATGACAGAATAACAAAGTCAGTTAAACATAGGGGCTGTCAGTTTATCCAGTCAGGAATCAAAAAGCATTGTGAATCTGTTTCACCTGCTTTGGTGCAAATGAAACAACAGTTGCACTGGAGAGGCAACAAGACAATTACCAAAAAGGGAATCCTTTTACAGGTGGGAGCCACAGACCACTGCTTTCTCCTTATCCTTCCTCACTAAGTTGTCTTTAGTTTTGTTTTTTGTTAGTGTCCTTGTTGCATCCCATCCATGCATGTTGTCACAAGGTTTGCACCATCTCCAAGAGCAGTGTGAGGAAGATACCAGCAGACATGCTGTTACACAAGGAGAGTGGGATGGGGCTGCAGAACGGCATTTCTGCCAGAAAAAGACTCCACAAGGGTAGCATGAAGGCCCAATGTCCTTAACTGGACCTGTGCTCAAAGATCAGTACTGTGCATTGGCACGAATAGACATGAATAGAAGAAATGCATGATGCATCCACTTTTTTTTTTTTAAGTGTATCTGTAAGCTTTCGCCTTTGGAAACATCCATCCATCCATCCATCCATCCATCATAAAACAAAGACTCCTCTTACTTACTCATCTCAGTTTATTACCAGAGTGTTTGAAGAGCCATGTATGCAAATGCACTGAAATTACCGACAGAACTCTTCTTTTTAATCATCACATGGGGAGCTGATTAATCAGTCTGATCTCTCAGTATTTTGATCAATACGCTTCAAAAATCCAGTGAGTGACTGTTTTCTTCTTTTAGATTACCATCAAGTCCCTCAGGGAAACAATAAATTAACCAGGTTTTAAGCCGTGCGCCATCTTTCAGACTTCAATAAATTTATGAGTTAGAAAGAGTTAATATTTCTGGGCGAGGACACCAACGAATCGAAGCAAAAATGAGCCTGTGATAATCCAAGAGAAAGAATAAAAAGCTATAAACAAATCCTCTCTCAGAGGAGCCATAATGAAGCAATGTAGACGATGTAGCAGTGAGCCTTTTAAAGTCACAATCTGATCCCTTTTAAAAGGAAAGTTTAGGTATTTTCAAAAGTGTTCAACAGATTGAATCAAACCCTAGATTTTGTGGGATCATCATAAAATGTGCATGGTGTCAATTCTCTTTAGCCAATCAAAAATCCTTTAAAAACTTGAATACTTTTGTAGCACCTGCTTCCTGCTTCTACAATGACCAAATTTACCCACTGGAATTAAATGAATGTAAAAGCAGGTAACCTAGAAAACAACCTTATAATCAATAGCAAAAACCTGAACTTCCCCTTTAAAAAAATTAAAACAAACACCCCCTCAACCAGGTGACTTCAGTCTAGTTTGAACTGCCCTGATATCAGCTTGGTTATGGTACATGACTTCTTTAATGAAGAAACATTGAAAATAAAATAGAGAACAGGCAACACACATATAGCATGGACAGACAGTTAAAAAGGAAAATCCCCCCCAAAACAAGTTCACTTCCTACACTCTTAAACAGGCGTCATTTCCAACACATGCGTCTCTGCTACACATTTACGATTCCTTTTAACAGCGAGCGTCATTTGCCTCCCTGAACGTCCTGTAAATGACCTTTTAAGTATGTGGAAGTACTCTGCTCACCTTCACCAAACCGAACAGGGTCTAAAAAACTGAGAAGAAGAAAAAAAAAACTGAATGAAAGAAACATTAAATCCAGTTTGGGAGATTTAAATGTTGATGCTTTCATACAACAGATTTCTAACCAACCAGCAGCTTTTAGGTTACTGCAGGAATAATCCTCACTCACTGGCTTCTAATCAGAACGACCATATCTACTGTCTTTTCTATGCATCTAACTCCAATGGTAAAATGTAAATAATGAATAGATGTAAAAAAACAAAAAAACAAAACAAAACTGCAGGATATTGACTAAATTCTTTAAAATGTGATGTGTGGCTGTGACGCAGTATGCGTTCCCCCATCCAGCCAAATTTAGGGCGTCTTCAAATTTAATTTACAGTAAAAAACTTCTCCCACTTCAGTTTTTTTTTAAGTTTTCAAGGGTTCAGCAGCTTAAGTTACAGTTTATGTGAGATTGCATAAGAATCTGATGATGCATTTCCCATGTGAAATCCTTCAGATTCACCTCTGCTCTACAGTTAAAAGGCAGTTTTTTTTCTTCTGTTTTTAAGAATGAGTTGGCTTGTTTCCCCGCTCCAAAAAGAAGTTATGGGAAACTGCATTATTAACATTTTTGTGTCTGTTTACTACTACTACTGGTGCTGTGCTGAACTGACACAAAAAGACATACAGATGTGTTGACAAATAATGCATGTGTTAAAAGAACGACAGCTTTAATGCATGTACACTTTGCAAACGTACCAGTATGTGCCTGGTTTAGACAACACATTGCATTGTGAGTTTTAAGACTGTAATGGGGAGGGTGTAATTCTCTGTCCATGCATTTAAATAGCAACACGGGGGGAAATAAAACAAAAAAAGAAAACAAAAAAAAAAAGGCTAACACACATTGAACACGTCTTAACATAAGTCACCCAGAGGTCTGCTGCTCATGTCATTTCTTTCAAATAGATTTGGACTTATTATATTTTTTTTCCTCTTTTTTTTTTGTGTCTGTTAAATTCAAATGACAGAATAGGAGTATATTTTGTGGATCACATTCAGAAGCCTCGTTTCTCTTCTTCTATACTTCACTGTTGCCTGCATAGAGCCTGGTCCATGTTCGGGCTGAGGAGGAGACAAAACAAAGGGGTTTTGTTGGGTGTGAGGGCCATCGGCTGAATAAATAACAGTAAATAAATGCTGCAAAGTACATTCGGGAAGTGTTAATCCCAGAACAACAGCCAAAGCAACTGAGAGGTCACAGAATTTCCAAGTACAAAATCTAAATATTTAGTCTTTTCTTCTCATAGTGAGCCATAAGAAGCTGATGGACATACAAATGCATTCAATTAACGATAACTTAAAAAAAAACAAAAGGCTTCTCACTTCATTGGTTTTTGCTGTTACAGTCAAAGCATAAGCAGAATATTTAAATTATGTATTTGTTCAGTTAGTCAAACATTTCCATGGGAAGTGGCAGAGAAACCCTGTTTAAAAGCCCATCTCAGACTGCCTTTAACAACAAGTAACACCACATGCACACTGCAGCTAACTGCTGTTTTATCATCATTCTTGTTAGTCACTCGGTTTCAAATGACACCATCAAAGTAAACACGACAGAAGTATTTCACTGTCTGTGTGCACTCAGATGTGGCGCAGCAGCAAAGACGAGCCAGGCAACTTTTTTTTACTTGATCCTCCAAAAAAAGCTGATAAAGCCACATCTGTCCATAAGAATCAGGTTATTTACTTTACGATAAACGTTTCCCAAAATGTTGGGAGAACTGCAAATCTAAGTAGCGCTCTTCTGTTTAAGATGGCAAGCAAACTTGAGGACTGCTCCAATTACCTGGCTTTATTTACTGTGGGTTAAGCAGCCCGGCCTCTCCCACAAAGTCACCGACAAGTTAGTTTGTTTTGTTTTGTTTTTTTCCTGGCTGTTATTCTTTTCCACCCAGCAAATGCACCACTGAGAAAACTCACCACAGCTTTGGATCATTTACAGTGATTTGTAAAGTGCCTGACAGTTAAGGTCAGGACCTGAGCTGATGTCTGTTACAGAACTTCCCACACTGAAACCTGTGACCTCCTGTGGCAGCAGTAATACAGTTTTACAGCAAAGCCCATCCTCAGTGATCTAATAAAAACATGAATATTCTCACCTGTCTCAATGGCTTGGCTTTCATTTTTCTTCCACTGCTCTGCAACATCATTTGCCAGTGGATCATCTGGATTGGGAGCACTTAATAACGCCTGGATAGATAGCAACACTGTACGGATCTGCAGGGCTGGAGACCACTTGTCTGTAGGAAGATCAGAATAAGACAAACAGGCTTGAGGGTTAAATAAGAAAATAAAACAAAGTATTGTACTGTGTAATTATGGATTTGGTGCCAACAACACATTGCACAGTGGCAACAAAAACAGTAACTACAAGGAGACTAATAAATGCAAGGAGTCACTTTCATCTCCTACAGTGCATAATATCATTAAAAGAAGTGAATCCAGAGCCATTTTTTTACTTTTTGTAAACTGCAGATGTTGTGCCTGATCCAGAATAACACATCCTGAATTTTAAAAAACTAATTTTTCTTACAAAAACCAATCGACAAACTCATATTTTCACATTAACAATAAATCAAAGAGTTCTGTACAATATGGAAGGGTTCATATTATTAAATCCCCCACTGAAAATAATCACCCTGCTTCAGTCCTCTCCCAGCCCATCAATTCTTTATATAAAACTGAAGGCAGGCTTTTCTCTATAACAGGCTTGAACATGTCTGATGTTCATTACCTGCTCACTGTAAGAACAGAATAATGCCAATGCAAATGAGTGTTTTCCTAAAGCAAGACAAGCTACCAGACTTTTATTAGGAGCTGAAAGTAAATGAACATGTGACTGCCATGAAGGCATAAAAGCCATAAGCTCTTTTTTTTTTTTTTTTTTTGGTTGCTCACAGCAGCTTTAATTGTTCAATGCTCATTTTTACAAAGCAAGCAAAAAAGAGAACTGTGTTATATTCCTGCAGAATGCTGTCAGTGCTGTTGCAGGCCAATGTCAACCAGAAAATATATATATAAATAAAAAAATAAAAAACAAACAAAAACATGTAAATGATTTTCACCTCGGTTTTCTTACCTTTCAAAATGTCTAAACATATTCTTCCCAGTTTGTCGACATTGGGGTGATAGATTTTGGTCATGAATCGCACTTTGGGAGCTGCCATGGGATACTCTTCTGGAAGAAACAGTTCAAGTCTAAATGTGCCTCCTTCAAAGGGAGAATCTTGAGGCCCTGCGATGAACACATGGAAGTAGCGTGCATTCCCTTCATCGGGCGTAGCTGTGATCCCTGGAACGGGTTCTGCCATCAACCGCTGCGTTTCCTGAGTGTGGTCATAGCGAGAAACATAACACAGTTGCTGACATTTCAAATTTAAAAAGGAAAAAGAAGTGCTGCATGAAGTACCGTGGGGGTGTCAACAACAGACTTTTAAGTGCATAATGGATCAAAACATATAATTTCACCCCGGTTAGTCACACACACTTTCCACTTTACCAACAGAAAGAAAGCATTTCCACAAGTTATTATTTAAAATAGAAACTAAAGGTAGTCGAATATTCATGCACTGCTTCCCACTGACAACTCCGGGGGCTTCACTTATTTTAATCTAAAAACTGCTGAAAAGTTTCCCAATCATTTCAAAAAGCCAAAAACAGATTCTTCAAATAGCTTTTCTTTTTATTGACTCCTTGCAGTCTGTTTTCCTTACAGTTCAATGTGCTTCCTGCTTTAGACAAGTGGTTCTTAACTTTCACATTAAAATATTTTACCCTTTTTTTTTTTAGCAATACTGAGGTGCAATAAATCACTCTGCCATCAACATCTGACTTATGACTTATTAAAGTGGACCTGTTATGCTCGATCTTTTCTGTTACAGTGGTTGCTGTACATACTGACCATGGTCAAACTTTCTAATAATGAGTTTAGCATATGTGCAGTCTATGTGAACCAAAAGCTGAGGTTTGAGACTGCGCTAAACACTCTGTATCTGACAGGTTTTTTTTTTCTACTCTTGGGCCCACAGCTCTGGCTGTAAGCACAGCAGCCTCATCCACCCGCTGTTCAAACCTTGTTTATGAGGAGTAGCCAATTAGAATAAAGTTGGCTTAAAGGGAACTCTTCAAATAGCTTTTCTCTTATCCTGTAACAAACAAATGAATAAACCAAGAAATATTCTTATTTAAAGAAGCAACCAGTTACCAGAATAAATGAAAATTATTTTGACTGTCAGTTTGGCTAAATTTGTTAAAACTACTTTAAAAAACTATTTCATTATAGGATTTACTTCACTTCACTGGGTGTATCGCTAGTGTATCTGTTACAGTGTAAGAAAATGAAAAAGGAGGAAGTGGCCCATCTATTTCATATTTCTGCATTCGTTTGAGCAGGTGCACCAAAACATCTGCAACAAACAGGAAGAAAAACGGTTCACTCTTGAATTGAAAAAGGGCTTCTTGGCTGTGAATGTAAAAAAAAAATGCTACAGATTTATAAATAGAAGCCGAGTCCGGTTTTCCCACTTTGTCTACGGTTGTGTTACTGGTTGTGAAAACCTGTTAAACCTGAGAAAGAACTGCTAGACGTAGCGGAAAAGGCTGATCGCGCCCACTGCCGGGCCGGGCCTGGCCCAGCTTGGATGCGGTGAGGCGAAGGAAGAAGAACGCAACTCCACGGGCCTTACATTTTTGGCGTATTGATGTTAATTTTAACACAAAAAACTAAAAAAAAAAGAAGCAATCCCGACGTGCTCGCTTAATATATATGTTTCGTGATCACAAGGGTAGCGCTTCACATCAGCATCAGGCATGTGTACGACTCGGCAACGCTGAAACTGCTAGCCTAGCTCACTTAGCGAATCCATTCATAGGGCAACTGGGACATATTTTTTTAGAACCTGTCGATTCATACTGAAAATTTAGGAAAGCTATAGTTTAACATAGCAAATTCGGCAAGTTAAGAATTCTTCTCGTACAGAAATTCAACCACTCACAGCTGAATTCAGTAAACGGAAGTGGCAAACAAAACAGACTAGCTAGCAGCTCGATAGGAGCTAATTATGCTAGCCATGCTAACGCCAGACTACACCCGAGATGGTTGCACTTTTACTTCCATATTGTGACCAGATAACCTCTATAAAGCACACCCAACGGCTCATTGTGATATATACACATTGTCCTATGCAAAGAGTACCTTTACAATCCTACGAGGCAGACCGGCCATCTTGTGTTAGCTATTATATTTTTAGCCGTGGACTCGCCTTCTCTTCAGGTTGGATTGACTGAGCTGCTGGGGCGGGGACAGATAACTCACGCTTCCGGTGGCTTCAGATGACGTAGGCAAGTGTGCTGACGTCTGAAGGCGTCCATGTGAAATTATAACTGCTATAATACTAAAAAATAATTATAGATAAATAAATAAATCCAAACTGAATCTGAAGCTTTCTGTTAAATGTTTTCAAAGCGCCCTAAATAAAATTTTAGAGCAGCTGCTATTATCTTGGAAAGAAATGGCATCATAATATCTTTTTCCAAACCTTCAGGGGCCTGAGATTTACCCATGTGCCAGTTTTGGTTGCTCAACTTTGAGACTTTGTGTATTACAGTAAGGTTGCCCTAATACTGTAGGGCATCAAGGCACACCTGGACATCCCTGAAGGCACACCTGTGTGACTTTCTGTTAAATGTTTTCAAAGCGCCCTAAATAAAATTTTAGAGCAGCTGCTATTATCTTGGAAAGAAAACGTAGAATTTGAAAATGATCCATGAAAAAAAATATATACATTTGTAAATTACACTTGATTTGCCCTGAGACAACGTGTAAACCTGCTTGTTGAAAAAGTGGTTCACAATTTTTATTTAAAATACAAAATAGCTCTTGAGAACCCCCAAATTTAACTGTTAAAAAAAATTAGAAATCCACCTTTTTGTTTTGATTTTGTCAAAACATGTCTCTTATAATTGTTAAAACAACATTTTAAAGAACAGCAGCTATCCACTGCAAATTGTCTCCCACATCATACGTGCAAGCCTGTAACGGAAACCTATTCACCCTGGAAAAGGAAGAGACAAACCAGTGACATGACAAAGAAAAATAGACTACTTACTACTTATACTGGGTGGCTGTGGCTGTGGAGGGAGAGCGGGTTCTCTACAAATCAGAAGGTTGATGGTTTGATTCCTGACTGCTCTAGTCTATGTTTTAAAGATACTGGACCCCGAGTTGCCTCTGATGCATCCTTTGAAATGTGTGAGTCTGTAAATAGTAGGCTAAAAAAACACATGTGAATGAGGCTTGTATTAAGAAAGCACTCTGAGTGCTCAAATGGAGTACAATAGCACTATATAGGAACCTGTCCATTTACTTGCAACCCTGTTTCATACATATAAAATATTATTAAAAAATATTCTAGTGGTTCTGAATATTTGTCACATGTATGTCATGATTTACAAATAAAAGTAATATATCATTTCAATCCTGTTACTCAAATTTTAATCCTGTTAGTTTCACTTTAATAAAATAAGCATAAACGATTCTCTTAGCTCACAAGAGTTTAATCTGTTGCTTTAGTAAAAGTTTAAATTATTATATGAATAGTATATTTGAGCAAAGATTTCAAAATAAATACTGAAATTACTTAAAAACATGACCACTGAAAAGTTGGGTAAGGTAGATTTAGAAAGTTGCTTGACTTCAGATAAGTCTTATGTGAAACTGAATGAATATTCAGTAAGAGACAGTAAAGACAGTTCTCACCCTGGATGCTTGCTGTTTGACCTGTTGCCCTCTGGTAGAAGCTACAGGTCCATCAAACCAATGACAAGCAGACTAAAGACCAGTTTTTATTCAAATGAAGCTACTGTCCTAAATTAAGCATGATTACTGTAATGTGCCATGAAACCTTCTCAATTTAATTAATTCTTGGTTCCTTCATTTTGATAATTATAATCTTACGGAAAGGGCTTGCTGTACTGCATGAATGGCTTGATTTTTATATTGTGTTATTTATTTTGAGATACCTACAGCAGTAGCACCCCAATTTTGGTGTATTTTATAATGCAGTGACAATGAAAGACATTCTGATTCTGATTCCTGAGCAGATTTTTATGTTTCAGGGCCTACTGTCCAATTCAGAGAGGCTACTAATTAGGGAAAATGTATCTCAAAGTCTGCTGCCCACTGTTTTGATGAAACACACTGTTTAAAGTGGAGTTGTGGCTGATTGGTATAGTCTAGAGGGTTTCTTCCCTTCCTTCAGGAGTTGTTGTTCAGACTGTGATGCAGATCAGCTGTGGGTTTTTTTTTCTTTGCAATAAGCTTCACTAGTTTATAGCATGCCTCCATCACGTTACAACTGCTAACGTGAGTAAACCCTTCCCAACCAAAGGCTTTGACATCCCTGGTCTTGCTGAAGCCATGACTCAGAAACCAATGACTGTTGGCCCAAACGTGTCCCACATATGCAGTTTTCTTTGGGCTAATTTGACCAAGCTGACTCAGTGCATGTGTGTCAGGTGTGTTTTGACATTCATGTCACATCTGACACACTCAGCACCAGCCACAACCCACATCAAGCACAGCTTATGGCCACAGCTGGCCCACAAAATGCAACCAAAAGAGAATGACTTTTACTTCTCTTCTTTTGGGGCTGTGTTGTACTGGTGGTTAGTTGTGGTTTGAAAGTGATCCATTTACCTACACGTGAATTTTGTCATCTTTGCTAACAGGTTCTTACTTTTTTTAGCATATAGAAATTGCCTGTCTATTGGGCAATGCATGTCTGCAAAGTACAAGTACCAAGTTTAATTTTCATTATGCATACTAGTACATGCCTAACTCTAGGAGTTGGGTCTGCAATTTTAGTCTGCTCATCATAAATTATCATGCATAAATAAAGTTTTGTGGATATAATGAGCTGTTATCATAATGAAATGAAAATATGATGCTTTTATAAGGTATTATGGGTGCACAAATGCTACTTTGGTAAGTGGATGCTAGGTAACGTGATGGCATCACAATATCTTTTTCCAAACCTTCAGGGGCCTGAGATTTACCCATGTGCCAGTTTTGGTTGCTCAACTTTGAGACTTTGTGTATTACAGTAAGGTTGCAATAATACTGTAGGGCATCAAGGCACACCTGGACATCCCTGAAGGCACACCTGTGTGACTTGCCACACTATTTGGGAACCACTGCTTTCCAGTATCAGTGTAAAGAAAATACTACCATAACTTTAAAGTCCATAAATGATTACAGTGTTGTAGCACTTTATCAAAAACGAGCAACAACTGACTTATTATTGAACAGTTTATTAAACATTACTGCAACAACAAACTTAATTTGCTGTTTGGTAGCTTAAGCTGTCAATTATCTGTCCTTTGGTGGGTCCTTATTCATACGTCTCCTGCGATACCTGTGAACAGTAGAACAGAGGACGATCAACACAGAACACGAAGTACAGACACATTTTTAATGACCTAACATTTTCTTCCAGCTCTTTTAAACTGTTTAACAATCATCCAAAGAATAAATGAGCAGGAGCCAGTGTCTCCTTATCAAAGTTTGCCACTAATCCAACCCTGCTGTGCAAGCACTGTTAAATCACCAATCCAGGCCGAGTAACCCGCTTTCAAGAAAAAATTCTTGCCGACATATGTTATTTCTTAAGTTCAGCTTGCCAGCAAGAACACAGACATATCCAAATTAACTCCAATTGTTTCTGCACAATACATCTCACTGAATGGCATAAATTAGAAGAATAAATTAGCAATAAATTAGCAAAGGGAGACCACATGAGTAACATCTGGATGAATCTCTCGTCATCATTTTCATCAAAGACTTTTGTCTATGTGTGTTACTTGTGTACTTACTGTCCAATTGGATAAAAGCGGTGTTTTGTAGTGAAAAACATCTTGCTCAGCTCCTCTATAGTGGGGCCCTCTTTGTCCTTGAGCACCTCCTTGCTGAGGCGGGCCTTTAAAACCTGGTCGTGCGTCTCGACCTGGTTAGCCAGGGGGTCTGGTCTTTCTATAGGCTGCAAAGATTTGTTTCCCATTTTGTAAATATACAATGTTTTCAAGCAATCCTGCAGCTCTTTCACTATAATAAGCTATACTCCCTTACCTGGGTAAGCTCATAAGGAATGTCGATGGTGGGATGGTGGCACACTATAGTTTTCCCATCTGAAGTCACACCAATTTCCACATTACTAAATCCAAGAAATTGGAAGGTTAGTATCAGTGTCGCAATTATGTAACCACTTAAGGAGCCATGACATTTTTTTTTTTTTTAACAATACAACTACAAAACTTTTTAATATTTCTGCAGCTACAGTACTGTGCAAAAGTCTTGAGCTGTCTCTGATGGCTTCATTTTTTCTAGGAAAATGGCAAGTTTGTATAATTCTAACAAGTTTGAAAGTCAATATTTGGTATGATCACCTTTATTCTTCAACACAGTCTGAACTCTCTTTGTCAGATTTCCTGTAATTTCTTTAAGTAGTGTTTAGGAATAGTTCTCCAGGCTTCTTGAAAGACATTTAAAGCTCTTCTTTGGATCTTGGCTTCCTTTTGTTCTGTTCGCTATCAAGATGATCCCACACTGCTTCAATAATGTTGAGGTCCGGACTCTAGGGAGGCCAATCCATGATTGATGGTGTTCAATTGTGTGGTTTTCTATCCGGGTCTGCTTTTACTGCATCGGCAGTGTGTTTGGGATCATTCTCATGATGAAAACTGAGGCTGTTGTCAATCAGATGCTTTCCAGATGGTATTGTGTGGTAGAGCAAAATCTGATGGTATTTTTATGCTTTCATAATTCCATCAAATTTGACAAGATCTCCAACAGCACAGGGTGAAATGCAGCCCCAAACCATGACAGATTCTCCACCATGTTAGAGACGGCTGTAGACACGCACTGTGGTGCCTTGATGACAATTTCAACCAAAATTTCATATTCGGATTCTTCAATCCATCAGGCCTCTTGCCACTGATTTTCAGTCCATTTCTTGTATAATCTGGCATACCGTAGCCTTTTCTCCTGTTTCTCTTCCTTAAGAAGGGCTTCTTGTCTGCCACCCTTCCACTGAGACCATTTCTGATGAGGCTTCAGTGAACAGCAGATGAAGGGCCAGATGCATCTCTCAGGTCCTGTGTCAGGTCTTTGCTGGATTATTTCCAATTTCTTAAGGACATGACTTTAAGATACTGTTCATCTGCTGTAGACAATCTTTTAGGCCTGCCACTGCTTTCGTCCTAACCTTGTCTAGTTTCCTCACAATTTTTAATAACACACTGTGCTGATATATGCCAAGTTTCTATCTTGCAGCTCTTGGGAAATCACCTTGTTAGTACAAAAATGCTATTTTATGGCTGTCAAACTGTGTTATCTTTGTGTTCTTGCACAAAGGTGCTAGTAACAAAGAGCCTCAATACAATTTTAAATTGTTTCTTTGCTAAGATGTCTATTACGCGTGAACACAACACACGTTCATCCCTTGAGTTTAGGTGCCTTTTTCTGCTTGATTGATTCTTAGGCGAGGCCCAAGACTTTTGCACAGTACTATACGTAGTGCTGACCCTATCCCAAGTCAAGCTGATCACTTCAGTTTGGTCATATCATTTCAAGTTTACAAATACACACCAGTTATTCCCATCAAGAAAAGGCGTAGCAACACTTGACTTTTGTCGAACTGCGACCAAACAAGCTGGAACAGGAAAACAAAACACAGCCAAAACAGATGTAACACGCGTCCAGACAATTAATGACACAAATGTTCACGTTTCAACTTCTTAGTTAGAAATTTAAGAAACTCTGAAAGCTTGTAGAGCATCACACAATGATCAGGAATTCATAACAGAATAACATAGCAGAAGAGGAGGATGCCTGCTGTGTCCAACCTGCGATACATTTACAGTCATTCAATAACCTGTAATCGGAGGTGTTAAAGTATTCACTCGGTTTTCACACGCAAAATAAGGTTTGGACGGTGAAAACAGACTCGGTGCTAGCCACCTGACAGTGTCTACCTGAACTGTCAAGGTTAGCTGCCGTTAGCTTTCACCGCCGCCATCGCTGTTTACCAATACAAAGTCGTTTAAACTGACATGACCGCCAACAAATAAATGAAGCACAAACTTACTTCGTACATACGGTAAATGGTTGCGAATGGATAATTGTGTTAGGAGACATTGTAGTTTGTACAAACGACCTGACGCCATGCTTAGTTATTTGGGGTGTGCATCACTGTAATAGCTCCGTCCCGGCTTTCTAACTCAACTTTAACAGTTCCACTACTACAACTATCGCTATTTCTATTTTTTTTCTTTTCTTTTTTTAACACCTGGATTTGTTCAGAGCTCTTTGACGTATTATTGAGTCCATGGTATTTTTATAATAGAAATATAATCCACTGGATTACACAGAAAATGTAATCCAACGTCAAATCTAAAAAAAATTATTTTACGCAGTTGCAAGAAATATTTTTCTAACCTGAGCTCCTATTTGCATTGAATTTTGTTTTTACTAAGTTATAGCTGTTTATGTAGCTAGAATGGCAGGTTTCACTTTCCTTGCCTGACAAAACACACAAAATATTAAACTGTAAAATTGATGCATGCAGAGATTCCTAAATATAGCCCCCCCCCCCCCCCCCCCCCCCCCCCCCCCCAAAAAAAAGAAAGAAAAAAGAAAAAATACACACGTGTGTAAAAGAGAGGGAGACAGGTGTAACAGTGATAACGTAAGGGGTAGAGATAGTGAAGGTGAATTTTAGATGCTTATAATTTTTTTAAAATACTTTTTCTGGGGGGGCGCTAAGCATTTTACTGAGTGCTATGAAGGACCACTTGCTCTTTCAGTTCTCAACACACAGACAAGCTATTTTCTTGGGGGGGGGGCTACTTTTCTAGGGGGAGCTATAGCACCCCCCTGGCGCCACAGAACTAGTCCATTATGTAAAGCTGGAGACAAAGTTTGGAAATGTGCAAAGGATATTGAAGATGGAGCTGCCAGGCAGGAGAACAAGAGAGATGCTTCTTGGATGTAGTGAAGGAAGACGTGACAGAGGAGGATGCTAAGGACAGTGTGTAATGGAGACAGATGATATGCTGTGGTGACCCCTAAAGCAAGAAGCTAGAGGATAGATTTTATTTTTTCACAGATTTCACAAAAAAACGTGTTTGAGAGCTCCACCAAAGCTAAACTGTTGCGTTAAAAAAAAAACAAAAAATGTGACTTTAGATTAAAAAAAAATTAATTAAATCATCAGTGAAAGATGCGAGAGAGGACAGTTCACACCTTGCAGTGGTTTCAGACCCATAAAAACAACAAAATCAACTCATTTTATGAACTGTGTTTATTTCTTGAATATACAACAGTTGGAGGACTCTTTTTCTTCACACCAGCTAAATCAAATAACTGTAGTCTTTTTTCACATTTTTACCTATTACCAGAAAAGGGTATAAAATATTGCGCAGATCAATATGTATGCCTTTCTTGAGATAATAATCTAAGTGTATTACACCTAATCACTCAACATTAAAAAAATAAGTTGACATATTAATATAAGAGCAAATGTTGCTTGAATATCCTGAACACGTCTTTGAATGTTCCTGTCAGTGGTGTTATATGTGGTAAGAGAGAAGCTGAACAAAGCTCTTAGGTTCTCCTCCTGGCCTGGTTTTTAAACACTGGCCAGCCTCTCTGTGGAGCCTCCATGAAGCAGCCGCTGCAACGCGATGAACACGACACACGCGGGGCAGCTTGATGCATTTCCACATTAACTCAGTTCATTCGTGTTTAGAAGCTGTTGTTTAAACCAGATTGCCACTAGGAGAGCTCCATGTCCGATGTGGCCGCAGCGCCGGATGCCTGTGATTCTGTACTTGCCACCAAGCGTTCTCGACCGCCGAAGACCTCGGCCACTAAAAGCAAACAGTCACAATAACATTTGAGCATCATTAACTGAACACCTGGCTTCATGTTTGTCACTTTACAATATTCCCTGACTCATAGAGTGAGTCATGCACTTGCCAGAGTGAATCAAAATAGCATTCAAGACGCAAGCCTCCGGCAAGGCTCCTCACTCACTGGGTAATATGTACTTTTAAGGGAATTGTATTGTATTTTGTATATTTTCATTTTGTTTTCTTTGTTAAATACTTTAAGTCTGTAGTGCAGTAAAAATAAGTGCAAAATGCAGGCTTTTATTATTTGCCCCACTGAAACCCATTATAATATGCCTTTCTCTTCACAATATTTCTTTGAATATACAACACATTTTGGGGTCAACATGAAAGAAAGGCAGATGTGAAATGTAAAAGTGAGGTCAGAGGTCAAATGTGACATATTTGAATGCTATAATGTGATATTTCGAATCCCCACTTGCCGGTATCATTTCCTATATGCTGACAATACAAACTGCACTTGTAAAAATCATAGTTTAAGGCTTTTTGTCAGTTTTCACCAAATCAAATCATTAAATTGACCTTGAAGACCTTGTTGGATGTCAGCCAAATTTTCATGGACTATTAACATGTGTTTAAAGACAAAGTAACAAAACGACACAAGCACGCACTACCAAAAACATAACCTCCTTGGTGGTAACTACACATGCTTTACAAACAATTTAACTGTAACTGTACCTGCTGCAACGTCACTTATATCCCAAACTCGCAGTCCTTCCTTCTGTCCCCCAAAGGCATAGACGAAGGGCAGGTCAGGACAACATGAAGCACAGAACAGCACACCCTGTTCACAGGTGACAAAGTCAGGGTAACTACTTTAACAACCACTCTTTCTACAGATGGAAAAAATACCTCCACACCACAAACTTACCATTTTCATATCCCGCGAGTGCACCATGTTGGGTTTGTTGCCTAAAATGTCCCAAATCTTTACATGTTTGTCAGCTGAAGAGGTGACCATGCATCCTTTAATCTGGCTGCTGAGGGACAATCCTGCAGGAGTTCAAAGACAGTTAAGTGTGATTTTTATAGCACAGTCAGCACTGTAACTTTAAAGAGCACAGGGAGTGAAGGCTCCACTTGGTTGCCTGAGTCAAAGACACTCAGTGACAAAGTGTCTTTATGTTTTCCTTAAGAAAGGAAATAGTTTTGAGAGGATGATGGAAAAAAAAAAAGCCAAACACGAGTTTTCCCACATTTCTCTGGTATGTATGAATAATCTGAAGCAATGCTTTCATATTTTCCAAGTGACTCATGAGCAAAAAAAAAAAAAAAAAAATCACCACTTTCTCACACAACAGAAAAGCCAATGTACAGTTTAATTTAAACTGATGGAAAAAAGCACCGCGCAAACACACACACACACACACACCAACCTGACACCTCTTCATCGTGTGCCCTCAGTGTGAACACAGGTTTATCCGAGCGTGCATCCAGGCAGTAGACAAAACCATCCTCTGTGCTCGCCTGAAAACATAAGAAAACACACACACACATTATGCAGTTTTGGGGGGGGTGCTTTCATATCATTTTATTTTCTCTAGTGAAAACATGACGCGACTGAAACAAATGTGGTTTCACTGACATAAACGTCTCCATACGCAATCATGCTATTCAAGTCCAGAAAGACATCAGCCAAAAACATCAGTGCTGTATGAACAGCAGTGCTGGGAGATGGCATAACAGATGGGTCATTCCAGGTCGACTGACCAAATGTTTCCAGCCTGACCATCTCATATTTCCCTGAAAAATTCCAGGGGGGTGACACACTTCCTAATGAAGAAACTGCCAAATTTGAGCTCTCTGCTGTATTTAATTTGCTCAAAAAAAAGAAGCTTTTTTAAAAAGTTAGAGGAGCTTTCAAGGGATGATCAAGCTGGAATATTTTCTTAAATTTGGTCAATTGATGGGGAGATGCAAAGATATAGCTAAGAAAGATTTGTGATGCACAACATAAGTTATGATATGCAAAGTCAGGGCAAATTCTGGCACATATAACAAGCTGGCTCAGAAACCACCTTGTTGTCTTTGTATGGCTTTCAGTTAAATACAGGATTTTCATGCAAAATAAAGCATTTTATCAGCATTTTACAATGTCTCGATTTTTTTTTTTGGGGGGGGGGGGGGGGGAGACACTGTGTTCCATGCAGCTCGTCTTCTAGAAAATCCCGCAGGATGTTTTAAGGACCCACCAGAAAATTGCAGGGTGAAAAGTGGTTCCAGACCAAACGCTCCACTTGGCCACTGAACCTCCACGTCCGATAGCTGCTGTCTGGACTCCGGCAATCATAAAGTATAGCTGTCCTGAAAAGAGAACATGTTAAGCCTCGAACCTGCTGTTAATCTTAAACTTTGCTATAAATTCTAGTGGATTGGAGAACAGATGACACTAACTTGTCATAAGATCCCGATATCAAAGTCTGTGCTTCAAACGGGTGGAATGTTAACGTCTGGACCTGAAAGATAAAAGATTTTGTTATCCAGCAGCTCAAATCTGCAGTTTCCGGGGATTTAACACTCAATTTAAACTATGAATTATATTATTAGTTATCACTGAATACCTTATCAGTGTGCCTGCGCAGGGTTGTGGCTGGTTTGCCTTGAGACATATCCCACAAGATAACTGTGTCATCTGCAGAACCGCTAGCCAACACATTCCTTAAAAAGACAAGACTGTGTTCAGTAAAGACCCACCTATACACAAGTGTGTACAGTTGCAATACATGAAAACCATACAAGCAAAATACACGGACATCTCCAGGTTGGTGAGGAGTGCTGCTTCAAGTGGAGGATTTCAAATATTTCTGTTTACTCGTTTCCAAATGGGGGGGGAAGTGGATCAGGAGATTGACAGATGGACTGGTGCAGCATCAGCATGTACCGGTCAAAGCTGACCTCCTTTCCTACCCTCACCTAGGGCCACAAGCAGTCAATAGCGACTGAAAGAATAAGATCTCAGATATAAGCAGAAAAAAATGGGCTTCATCCAAAGGCAGTCTGGGTTCTCAATGAAGACCTGTCATTTGGGAGTTGCCTCAAAGTAGAGCTGCTACTCCTCCACATCGAAAGGAACTAGCCAAAGTGGTTTGGGCATCTGATTAGGATGCCTCCTGGGCAACTCCTAGATGAGGTTCTTCAGAGATGTCCAACTAGGATGAGGCCTTAAGACAAGACACAGGACACTGGTGGAAGAGTTGGAGGAAGTGGCCCGGGGAGAGGCAGGTCCATCGATCACTGCTTAAGACTGCTGACACCGCAACCCAGATGAGAATGAGTGGCAGAAAATGGATGTCTGGAAATCAGAATTCATTTAAAAAAAAAAACAAAAAAAAAACCTAATGATGCCACCTGATACTGACCTGATCAGCTTGTTCCAGGATAAATCCAGCACTGCATCTGTGTGCCCCTCAGCAGGCTCTGCTGCTGCCCCCTGGTATAAATTAAAAAGATGGAGAATCACTTAATTAGTACCTAAATTAACTTCATCAGACAGTGCTTTTCTACTCTATTTGAGCACTCAAAGCGTTATTCACCCACTTATCCAAGAACTTTTTCCAATGTCTGAGCGCTTTTAACCTAACATTCACACTTTTGCACTCTGAAAGATGCATCAGAGGTAACTTGGGGTTTAATATCCTGCTAAGGATACTTCAATATGCAGACTAGAGGAACGGCATGAACGGACACTAATCAGAGTTTTACCTTTTTGCTTTTTTTTTTCTTCTTGGAGGCTTTTTTGCTCCCCAGAGAGAAGGCTGGCTCTAAACAGTCCACCACATCCAGATCCCACACATCAATCTGAGGGGTCATGTTCCCCACAGCAGCATAGTTAGCTACAGGGAAACACACACAGGGGAGACCAGTGTTTTCTAACCGCTACTATTCAATGAAACTCACTATATTATATATAAACTGCATTTATTATCAGATGTTTTCTTACATGTTCCTTCTGCAGGATTTGGGTCAAAGTTTAGCCACTCCACACACAGCGGATAAGCTGGCAGCAGAATATGATGATGAACATACAGGGAGTCCTCCTCAGAGTTGTAAACTGCAAAGTAACACATTTAGCTTACTGTATGCCAAAGCAGCGGTATCTAATAAGATATTCTTCTTTGATTTTCTGAAGAAAATCCACTGTCATCCATCCATCAGGTCATGGACAAAGGCATTTACCATGGATCTCCAAAGTGCAGCAGTCCTTCTCTGCTTTGCCTGTCAGGACAAGGTTGTCAGTGGGTTTGATTTGGAAGTCTTCACGCTCATACTGGTCCTAGGAAGGCAATTTTCACAAGTTGAACACAAATTTCTTGCACTTTTCAAGGTTTCTTAGGCACAACATTGAACGCGTAGACTTATTTTTCTAGGCTACTCACTGTGTCTTTGATGGTGATGTAAGGATCCTCCTCATTAGAGCTGAACACAGTGAGCCCAGCCAGGCTGTCACCAAGATTAGCAGTCACTAAAAAGGGAGGCAGAAAAATATAAGGTACACGGTGAAGTGGCAAATCTATTCAAATGAACAGCACCTCCCCCTTCCTCACCTGTATCCTCGTCATCATATTTATCCAAGCCATACTCTGCTAACTCATCAGCTTCCTCCTTTCCTTCGCCCTTCTCATCCTCTGGTGCTTCAGCAGTATCGCTCTCTTCAAGAGGTCCACCTTCACCTTCTTCCTCTTCGTCCTCAGCTGCCAGGTCCCTGAGCGAATTCGAAGTAAACAAGTATTACAGCGGTCAGAGCGGGTGGCTACATACACAAAGAGGACCAGTAAAGCATCTAACATACCCCAGTTCTTCTTTTGCCTCAGTGATGATTCGCTGGAGCTCCTCCTGGCTCAATTCAACCTGTTGTTAAATGTAAAAAGTGGCTTAATAAATATATACATTTAGTCACAGATAAGCCGCCGGTCGGCTAACATGCTAACGTCACTTACCTTGTCCGGGGCTTCCTTGGCAACACCTCGTTTCACCCACCCGACGCAAGTAATCTGGGAGCTCATTGCGGACAAACTGTACGGTTTATCTGACCAAAACTATATAAACACCACACCAAAGAAACAGTGAACATCCGGCATGCACACTGTGGGCGTACATGTGTTTCACTGGGTCCTCTGACGCGTCTTGATGGCGTGTGTGGAGCGTTGAAAAATCTGCCTGATCAAAAGTGTAGCAGAGAAACAGGACACGCAAAGACTCTTGAATTAAAATCTGAGGGGAATCCCTCAAAAGCAAAGATGCTGCCAGGAAGGACTTTTATCACACTAGAGACAGTTTTGGTCAGTTATTTTATGTCCACTCACTGCTTAATCAATTTGACAACAGTTTCCAGAGTACCATGTTGTTTTATTTATTTATTTTGTTGTTTAATAATAATATAAAACAGCTACTCGTGGCTAAGATCAATATAAAGAAATCCTGGGCAAATAATATTCATATTCATACATAAATGCTCAGTAATCAAACAAAACAGCTGCTTTTTCATTGCTGTGTGTAGTGGCAATGTTGTACTCAATGTGTTTACATGTGTCAAAATAGGCCTGAAGGAGGTCTGAAACGTGGCCATATTAGATATCAGTAGAAGGAGGTCAACATCTCTGGTCGCAGAAGAATTTAGTAATCTAAAACCATTATTTTCATGAACTAAAGAGTAAATTTTTCACTTTTTTAAAAAGAAGGCAAGTCTGTTTAGAGTCAGCCTGCTGCTGGCAAAGCCTCCAATTAATATTTACCACCAATAATAAACTCTATTGCAGTGGTTCCCAAAGTCAAGAGTGCTGCGACCCACTTAAATACCAGAAAATCCCATGCCCCCCCCAGCCTGTGAAATTTTCCTGGCTAGAAGCCCGTCTTCACTCTCATCAAAATACAAGAGAATATCACGCATATCATTGAAATTTTTATTCAAAAACATAAACAACACAAGCTGCTGGCGATAAATCGCTGCTACTACCCAGTCATATGTAAAGTGCCAATGCCAATATGTGACCCACTTGCCACTGGGACACAAACTTCAATACAAGAGCACTAAATTTAGGTCAGAATAATGAGCAATATCGCAAACTAACCACCTCCTATTACCAGTTTTAATTCACCTTTAATATAAATGAATATATTTATATAAACATATAACTATGCATACTTGTGAGTGATTTCAAACTGAATTTCTGTTATTACTGCGGTCCCCCTGCAGTACCTTTGCGGGCCACCAGAGAGCCACAGCCCAAACTTTGGGAACCACCGCTCTACTGCATTGGACTCTGCTCTTCTCCGGTAGCTTTTTGAACACCCTTGAGACTCCAGTAAGAATGGCAAAGAGGTTTTTGCCCAGTGTTGCTAATGTGGTTCAAATCCAGGCTCTGACACTGACAGCTCACCTCCAGGACAGCTGATTTTTGCCTTTCTGCAGTGGTTTAAAGTTACACAACCCTTGTCATCAGTATGATGTCAGTGTTGTATTTTACTAAAGACAGCAGTAGCCTCCTGACTGTATAAGAGCTGCGAGGTAAATGAAAAGTACAAATGTGGAACATTTTAAATTTTTGATCTAAGAGGAAACTTTTTATATAAAACAAATTTTAATGACCATATAAAACAACAAGACATTACAAATATTGATATATGAAACTGTTACTGGTGGTTATGCCTATGTTTAGGACAAAGTGGATAAATAATAAAGAGGTACTACTCTTTCATGAGTGACACAGGATAACATTAAATGATTGAACAATAATTTCAGAATAGAAAATGAAGTGCAGCAGTCACGCCAATGGACGTGTATTCACCAAAGCTTTTTTTCATAGTACACATTTAAACAATTCCTCACATTTAAACAATTCTTCACTAAGCCCCCCCCCCCCCCCCCCCCCCCCCCCCAAAAAAAAAAACCACATAAAAAGCTTAAAGTGGATAATCTGGTGCACATTTAGATGTGTAACATTGTGAGTTCTTTGATAGACACTGCATTCAAAAGCTGCATAAATGTGCATTCAGCCATATTAATAATTATCACCTGTGTGCAGACAAGCAGACTGAGTGCGATGATACTACAATGGTGCCAGGCTGAGGAGTAACAAAACTGATAGATGCTTAAGATTCGTTACTGTGTCTTTTCAAGCGTCAGAAGTTTAACAAGTGCCATGGCTTGAAAGGCCATCTCTGTAACAGCTGAGCAAAATATCACAGAGCTGAAAGAAGGGAGAAATAGTAACTAGTTGTAAATGCTTTGAAACACTTAGCTAGAGTCAAGCTTCACAGTTGAAGGCACTGATTTGACATCCTTTCCTGCCTTTTTTCCTTTTGATAATCCAAATCTAGTTGCGAATGTCAAGAAATAAAACATCTAGCATGTTATTTTGGTTAAAAAGTAATCTATTTGCTAAATGTTTAATTTCTCTTGGTGTTAGTCTTTGTTTTGGGGGTCTTTAATATCATTTTTTAAAAATGTTAACACAGATTACAATTCAGATGTTTGATATCTGGTGTTCCACTCTAAGTTTATACACCCGACTGTCATCTGTACATTTGAAGGGACAGTAACACCTAAGTTAACCAGGAAAACAGTATTCTTAAAGTGCTTTTTCTCTGTGGCACAGGCCAATCACATCAAAGCAGTCCAGGGCAAGAACCCAGTGGTTAGGGATGGACAGTGTTTTTTCTGTCCTGTGGCTCTTCCAGGAAGATGCTTCATTTCAGGAAGTTCATACTTTGTTACAGTCTTAATTTTGACATTTTGATAACTTGGTAATCTTGGTATGAGGAGACTTTTTTGTGTCACACCTAAAAAGGTCTGATCGCTTCTTCCGTCTGCTTTCATCTACTGTCCAAAATCCACTTCCGACTCTCAGTTTTCAGTGTCATTTTCAGCTGGTCTTAAACGTTTAGACACCAGCTTCAGGTTGGTCTCATGGAGGATCACCTGGGTCAGGTATTTTTCCCGTTTGATTTGTTCTTTAACGGCATACGGGACATCTGGGATCATGTAGGACAGGATGAATTTGGTAAAATAAACAACGTGCTGTGAAGAGACCAAAAAAAAGACACTGCTGTTGGGCCGTTGTAATAGTTTGTGGCTCAATAATATTTGGTGACATGTTCAGTTTCCATTTATTTGGTTTATACTCACCTCTACAACAATTATAAAAGCCATTTTGGCAGCAATCACATGCCAGTAGTACATGTTGTGTTCATACTGTTTGGGGTGCCCCGGAGGAAACCGATAGTCTCGATATCTGTAAGAGAAAAGCTTTTTACTACTAAAATGCCACACATTTGTTCCTGACATCACTCAGCAATTCTATTATGATTACATAAATGACTATATAAAAAATAAGCCTGCAGAGAGAGAACAGGGTTATAGCTGCCTATTGCTCTCATGCCCTCCACCCCTGTTGCCACTCCCACTCCCACGCCCCCTCTGTGTTCCTGGTTTGTTCATGTTTGATTATAGGAGCGGAGTCCGAGGAAAGCCAGGCCACCAGCTGCTCTTCATCCTTGTATGCTGTGTGGTTCCATCTTGACAGTCTTATAGTCTTACAGTCGTTCCTGGAAAGTTTTTTCCTCACTTGTAGTTACATGACACTAACGCCTGTCTCGTCTACCAGCAGTATTCCTCAGCCATTCCTCGCCTCTGATCTGTCCTGCTCTCTTCTGTCTTTGCCCTGCTGAACCTCTACCAAGCCCTGCCCCCATTCCTAACTCCAAAATAGCTTTGGTCTACATTCCTCTCTTGCTCTCAGTGTCTACTCCCTCCCTCAGCTTAGTCCTTGTATTTCTGAAGTTCATTGATAAACCTTCTTGTCAGTAAGCCTCTTTAAATTGTGATGCTTGCAGAGACTGTGCAGGTTGCTATCACACTGTTATCTCTGATCTGTCATGTGTATAGGCTTATACATGTGCTATATTAGACAACAGTAGATTAGGAAAAAGTTGCCTGGTCTGATAGGTCTCCATTTCTGCAGTGAAATTCTGATGGTAGGGTCAGAATTTAGAATAAACAGCATGAAAGCATGGATCCATTCTGCCATGAATCAAACAGTTCAGGCTGCTGGTGGTGTAATGGTGAAGGGGATATTTTCTTCCACTCTTGGGCCCCTCAATACCAGTGGAGCACCATTTAAACTCCACAGTCTGGCCATGCCCATCTCTTTGTGACCACAGTGTGCTCATCCTCTGATGGTTGCTTCTGGCAGGATAACGCACCACAAAGCTCAAATCATCTCAGACTGGTTTCTTGAACATGACAGTTAGTTCACTGTACTCAAATGACCCCCACAGTCACCAAATCTCAATCCAATCCACCTTTGTGGTGGGATGTGCAGCTGATAAAATCTGCAGAAACTGTACACTGTCATGTCAATATGGACAAAACTCTCTGAGCAATGTTTCCGGCACATCGCTGAATCTATACCAGAAAGAAATAAGGCTGTTCTAAAAGCACAAGTGGGTCCAACCTGGAACTGACAAGGTGTAACTAATGAAGTGGCTGCTCAATGTACAATGAAAATATTGCAATATGTTTCAATATAGCAATGTCTCCTAATTCTAACAAATGTTTTAGCCACTGACTAGAAAGTCATATAGAAGCTAATTCTACACGAAACCTGAACACAGAACACACAGATGCATCAGTCTTTGTACCTGCAGGTGGTTATGTTGGGAAGTGCAGTATGGTCCTTTGAGGGTAATTCGCTGATATTGAATACAGACAGTGAGCTGTTGATGTAGCCCTTCATGGTGTTTTCAACATTATCTCCATAGGGGTACACGGAGAAAGACCAGTAGTAGACCAGCCGTGGGATCATATCCGATGTGAAAGCAATGATCATGGCCTGTTCAAACATCAGGACATGAAGCAGAAAAAGAAAACTTTTTATAAGTGGAGTATATAATTGTGGTGTAACTGGACTGTACTGTCTTGGGAGCAAAATTATGATTTGCCAAAGGGCTGAGATTGCAATAGCCTTTAAAATGAGTTGATAAACTAGTATCTGGGTGTAATCACCAGCTTACATTTGTTACCACAGCCAAAATAGTGATGCCTTGAAGAATGGGCTGCCATGCACCTATATCCTGGGCCTTCTCTGGCACAATGCGACGAAACTGAGTGGTGATTTTCCAAGCATCAACCCGAATCTCTATTAGATTGTTGACCAGCGCCAGGACTGGAGCCAGAGGGAAGGAGGCCACAAACAAGGTCACAAACCCGAACTGGATCACTGTAAGAGACAGGGGATTCCAGTGCACCAGGTATTAGTAAACTCATCCGTTATTCAGTTATCAACAACAGCATCTTACTTGCAGCTACAATTATAACAGGCAAAGAGCCATCTTACCCATCTCAAGGTATTCATAGAACAGTCCTAGTTTTGAGTTGGCTTGGAGCTGGTAGTCCTGCTCCCAGCGAGGAGTCACCTTCTGTGAGGTCGCGCGGGCGCAGTGTCGAGAAATCAAATTCTTCACCCACCTGCGAATGCATGGAAGCGATCGCATATGGTAAAAGTAATAGTTCCTGATTTATCTATTTAGTTGAACCAACAGCCACAAGCAGCAGTTTCCTCCATGGAGACAAAGACTTGAGGCTAAGATCAAGGTAGCGTGGGGGGGAGTTAGGCAGCTATCAGAGCTGAAGAAAGGTGTGATGAAGAAAGCTTTCCATAGAATTACAACAAGTGAGTCACGCTTCCTGCTTTATATTATTGGTAACTATTGTTCTCTGTGTTTTCTGTTGTGTTTACTTTCCAGTCTCCTTATTTCTATTGGTTTCAGCTGTGTTCCCACCTGTTACCGCTCCCCTCATTATCTGGTGTGTGTTTATATTGTCTTTGTCTCTCTCTGTTGATTGTCATCTCATCTGTGTAAGCTGTGTGCTCCCTGTCTCTGTATTCCCACTGTTTCCAAGCATACCTAGAGTTCTCCGATTCTGTATTCATCTCTTGGTTTCAGACTTTGTGTGTTTTCTGGATTTTTCTGTATTAAAAGCTTTTTTTTCCTTTAATAAAGAAAATCTGCATTTGAAAAACTGCAACCTAATCTCAACATTGTGTGGATATCTGGTATTTCAGAGTATTTGTATATGTCTTGTTCTTTCTCATGGGGACATAATGCATCTCTAAAAGTCACTGTTTTCCTTAGCTTTACCTATGCTACTTTGAATTGAAAAAACTGATGCTAGATTCTTGAGTACTTACGGTATCAAGACCTCTTGGATGTTGTTCCATATGGCTTTTCCACCCATGATGATTGCCAGCTGAGTCGTCAGCTCAATCAAACAACCGCCAGGATCACACTGCAGAAGCAAGACACACAATAAGAGTCATGAATGTTTAGTTATTAACTTAGCAATGTAACAGCTTTGTGGATTAATAGTACCTCCTCATTTCGATATTTTCCCGAAAGATAAACAGGCTTTCCAGGATGACCAACTGCTTTCCCCTTTGCAAAGGCAATGTAGAAACAAGAAGAGTAATAGTTGACAAACTGAAAGAGGAACATCTTCAGAGTCAAGCTGTTCTCATAGTCCGTCTTGGTCCGTGGAAGCTCTGTTATTGTGTCAGATATGAAAAAACTGTGGATTAGACTATGTTCCATTGAGGAAAGGGGAAGTACAAGTGGATGTTCAGCTCACCAAAGTCAGTGATCCAGATGGCGACCCGCTCATAGAGCACATTGAGGATCATAATTAAAACAAAGTTAATGAGCGATGCCGTGACAGAAGTGGCCATCTGAGGTGTCACATACTCCCTTATTGGCTCAAAATCAGTCAGGTTTTTAGTTTTCAGTTCAACAGAAAAGGTAAAGAAGACGGCCAGGCGGTACACAGTGATGGCCACAACAGATGCCAGGATTAGCATAATCTAAAGGACAAAATACAGTTAAACCAAGAATATTACTTATTCTGTCTTTCCTCAGATCTTCAATTACATTGATTAAAATGGACATTCTATTAAAGCAAAAAACAAATTTGTGAATATTACTTATTTTTATTTTTATTCTTCTTATTTATATGTGTGTGTATATATGGTTGCAGGTACAAAATACATTTCACTGTGCATTGTACTGTGTATAACTGCACATGTGACAAATAAACACTATCTTATCTTATTATATAGAATCATGGTAAAAAGTAAGTACTCAGTTCTAAGGTTCAGTTCTAAGATTTTACACATCAGGATATCATTGTAGGGTCTTTACCCACAATACAAAGCGCCTTGAGGCGACAGTTCGTTGTGATTTGGCGCTATATAAATAAAATTGAATTGAATTGAATTGAATATCATTTAAAAAAATCATCTGGTCTTAACCAGGTTTTAAAATGACTTAAATACAAGGTCATATACAAATCATTATTTATTTAACAAAACTTAAGCCAAAATGCAGAAGCACTGTTAACAAAGCTAAGCAATGCCCAGTAACTTGTAGCACCACGTTCAGCTGAAATAACTCCAAGTAATTGTGGTTTGAATCCTATTTATCTCATAGACTCCAATTTGTTCATGTAAATGGGGAGTCTTCTTCACACACTAAGGTTAATTATGGAGTTCCACAGGGTTCTGTGCTAGGACCAATTTTATTTACATTATACATGCTTCCCTTAGGCAGTATTATTAGAAAGCACTGCATCAATTTTCATTGTTATGCAGATGATACTCAGCTTTACCTATCAATGAAGCCAGATGACACACATCAATTAGTCAAACTGCAGGAATGTCTTAAAGATATTAAGGCCTGGATGACCTCTAATTTCCTGCTTCTAAATTCAGATAAAACTGAAATTCTTGTTCTCGGCCCCACAAATCTTAGAAACATGGTGTCTAACCAGATACTTACTCTGGATGGCATTACTTTGGCCTCCAGTAACACTGTGAGAAATCTTGGATTTGACCAGGATATGTCCTTCAATGCACATATTAAACAAATATGTAGGACCGCTTTTTTGCATTTGCGCAATATTTCTAAAATTAGAAACATCCTTTCTCAGAGTGATGCTGAAAAGCTAATTCATGCATTTATTACTTCTAGGGTGGACTATTGTAATTCATTATTATCAGGCTGTCCTAAAAGCTCCCTGAAAAGCCTTCAGCTGATCCAAAATGCTGCAGCTAGAGTACTGACAGGGACTAGAAAGAGAGAGCAGATTTCTCCCATATTGGCTTCTCTTCATTGGCTCCCTGTTAAATCTAGAATAGAATTTAAAATTCTTCTCCTCACATACAAGGTCTTGAATAATCAGGCCCCATCTTATCTCAAAGACCTCATAGTACCATATCACCCCAACAGAGCACTTCGCTCTCAGACTGCTGGCTTACTTGTGGTTCCTAGGATACTTAAGAGTAGAATGGGAGGCAGAGCCTTCAGCTTTCAGGCGCCTCTTCTGTGGAACCAGCTTCCAGCTTGGATTCGGGAGACAGACACCCTCTCTATTTTTAAGATTAGGCTTAAAACTTTTCTTTATGATCAAGCTTATAGTTAGGGCTGGATCAGGTGACCCTGAACCATCCCTTAGTTATGCTGCTATAGGCCTAGTCTGCTGGGGGGTTCACATAATGCACTGTTTCTTATTCACCTTATTTACTTTGTTTATACTCCACTCTGCATTTAATCATTAATTGATATTAATCTCTGGCTCTCTTCCACAGCATGTCTTTCTCTCCCCTCAGCCCAACCGGTCCCGGCAGATGACTGCCCCTCCCTGAGCCTGGTTCTGCTGGAGGTTTCTTCCTGTTAAAAGGGAGTTTTTCCTTTCCACTGTCGCCAAGTGCTTGCTCATAGGGGGTCGTTTTGACTGTTGGGTTTTCTCTGTATTATTGTAGGGTCTTTACCCACAATACAAAGCGCCTTGAGGCAACAGTTTGTTGTGATTTGGTGCTATATAAATAAAATTGAATTGAATTGAATTGAAGAATAGTTTTGTCCCACTTTTGCTTCAGTTCATTGAAATTGTGGGCATTCATTTATGCACAGCTTTCTTAAGGTCCTGCCACAACATTTCAGTCAGGTTGAAGTCTGGTCTTTGACTGGGCCACTGCATTATGTTGCAGATTTGCTGCTGTGCTTGGGATCATTGTCAAATTAACACAGTTTTAGCCAAGATTCAGCTGTAGGGCAGATGGCCTCACATTTGACTCTAAAAGCCTTTGGTATACAGTGGAGTTCATGGTTGACTAAATGACTCCAAGGTGGGCAGATCCTGAGGCTGGAAAGCAAGCCCAAATCTTCACCCCTCCATCACCATGCGGCCATTTGATATGATTTATTTGTACTGATATGTTGTAGTTTTTAGCCAAACATGGTGCTGTGCATTATGGCAAAACATAACTTTGGTCTCCTCTGTCCACAGGACATTGCTCTGTGGTATGTTGTCTTGTTCAGATGCAATTTTGCAAACCTAATCTGTGCTGCCATGTTTTTTTTAGAGCCTTCCAGGCAAGCCAAACTTGTTCAGTGTTTCTCTGTCAAGAACTTTCACATTTAACATGCTAACTGAGCCTGTAGAGTTTGAGATGTAGCTCTTGTTTGGTTTTTTTTTTGTTTTTTTCAGTTTCTCTGAGCATTGCATTGTCTGACCTTGAGACAATGCTAGGATGTTCACTCCTGTGAAGATTGTGGCATTGTGTTAACACACAACTAAATGCTCCAGACCAGCAAACTTCTGCTTTTACAGAGGTGGTCACACGTGATGATGATTAAGTGTATTTAATTAGCAGCGCCTGGCTGCTGTTTACCCTCTTAACTCCTGTGTAAGCATAAAGCTTGTACTTAATTTTCCACAGGGTGCTTCTGCATGTTAAATAAATAATGGCAGTGTAATGTGTCCTGTTTTGTTGTTCATCTGAGGTTGCATAATTTTAAAGTCTGCTAAGGGCTAGATGATTTTTATCATTTCCTGACATGTAAAACCCCAGAAAGGAGGGTGTACTTTCTTTGTACCATGACTGTATTTTTTTCTTTGAAGGCTGTAAATAAAAAAGTTACTGAAAAATAAAAACTGCATTTAATTCATTTAATTACCCAGAATAAGACTGTTGTTATTCCTATTGACACACGGATGCATCGTCCACAGGATGTATATGGCACCTTTTCTTTCATCTGGATAACAGACAAATTATATCATGAAATACAGAACTTTAACAACAAAATGTGAAAAGGTCAAACTCACTGATTTAATGTAGCATCAGCTAATATCAGAGAAAGTTAAATATCACACAGAGTAGCTGGGGAAAGAGTGCGTGCGATTTACCCCTGTGACAGGGTTTTTCCTCTCATAGATACATTTGGCTTCATATTCTGGGCGTGGCTGCTCTTCCTGTTCCAGGAACTCCACAGTGTCCCAATCATACTCCAACTCTGCCTGGTGGCGTTTCCAGAACTCCAGGAACAAAGTCACTGCACAAAACGAACAGATGCAGGAAAAAACAAGCCAAGCAGAGATGGAAGCACAATACAAATAGGGTATTAGCCATTTCTTCCTCCATAGATCTTTATATACATAGACTATACTACAGAATGTGATGCTAATATAAACATAATAACTTTTGCACAAGCTAAAATCTTGCAGAAACTGTATCAAACTTACCCCAAACAGCCATGAAAATTGCAAACACCAAAGTTCCAAAGTTATCAAACATGCAAAGTGTCTGAAAAAGAAAAAAGGTTACATCTAACTTAAACTACAATTGCAGTAGTGTCACAAAGCAAAACAACAGCCACACATTTCCCTATGCAAATCTGGCAACAGCATTAACACAATGTGAAGACTCCAATGCAAAACATATCTCACCTTTATCCATACATTAAAATGTGCCTCTCATTGCTGCGTGCAAGGAAACGTTTCCTACTGACACGTGTGTACTGAGGAACACTAAAAATATCAAATTTACTTCTGAAATAAAACACAACTCACTTTCGAAGTGTTGCAGGTGCTGTTTAATGTCCAGAATTTGCACCCGTCACACTGTGGACACATTACAATTTTTCCTCCGATGTCCGGGTCGCACACCTCTTTACTGCAGTATTTTAAACACACAACACAGATTATTAGAAAGTGATGCAATGCAATTTTTTTTATATTAAAAAAATAAATCACCAAAACATTATACTTCATTTATAATTGGCATACCTCCAGGTGCTGGTGTCTTGGATATAGTACCCATAGAGGAAACAGCCGAGCCCTACAACAGCAGCCAGAGTGAGCATTCTTGTGTAGAAACCCAACCAGGCAAAGTAGATGCCGATCTTTTCCCCATAGTACTCCCTGTAGATAAAAAAAAAAGAATTAGAATTATTAATAATTTCTACTTTGGATCTATTTTTCTCTGCAGCCCTGCAAATAGAACATGTAAAAAAAAAAAAGATTTTGCTCATGCTTGAACATACAGCAGACAGATACAGATTTTAAGACCTCACGTTCATTTTTATGAAGCAAAAGAAAGGAAAAAAAAAAAAGCACACCTTATGAGGTCAAGAGGTTGAATCTTGTAGAAGCTTTTGGGATGAGCCCATTCCTCAAAGAGCAGATATCGCTCATTGGGACAGTCTTTTTCTTCGGACTTGACATTGAACCGGCACTGACATAGCCAACAGAGAAGCCATAAGCATATCACAGTATACTGTAGTTCAGCTAAACATGACAGTATGCTGTCTGCTAAATAAAGCAGAACACAGTATGACTTACATCATGGAGGGGATAGGCACCTTTGTAAACTCCACCATCCAACAGTTTGGTGATACCAAACTTCTTTATGTTTCCTCGTACTTCGTAGGGGGCTCGGCTCAGGATGTAATATGCCTGAGAAGAGAAAAAGGAGGTAAAGTTATCCTTGTGCTATTTTATCCTACATTTAGTGTGTCAATGTTTTTCCTTAGCGTAACATAGATAACACCAACTCTGCCATTCTAAGGGGGCTCTTCTTAAGCTGAACACGTTTTCAAATCAAATTTTTCAAAATCAAATTTAAAACAACACCAAGTCTAGCAATGCACATATTTTTTATTTAATTAATGTCTTTTACTTGTTCTGAGTCAGGAATCATCAACTTATACGGATGAGGAATTTGACTTATCACACATAGATCTTTCAGTAACTTGGTTGAACAGAGCCCCCTGTGTTATTGTTACCTGTCTGTGATCCACAAGAGCTCATGATAATAGCAGCAGCAACAAATACCAGTGCACCCTCACATGCTTCATTATTTCTTGTGGTACTCAACTGCTTTAGTTCACATGGTTCCAAGTTGCAACAGCAAACCATTCATCCTGGAGCCAAATCGTCTTCCTTTTCCAATTCTGCTAGGTTCTTCTTCTCTCTTAATTTGTGGTTTATGACAGCGTACATGATGTATTTTGTATATCATATATGATATAAAACACAAAATCCTGAAAAAATAAATTACTAGACTAACTCCACTCCCAAAAATAAACCAGTGAGAAGAAGTTGCAGGCAGCCTGAACTAACTGCAACTACATGGAGCAACTAACCATCCTGCTCCTCATGGATGGAGTGAAGAAGAGATCCTTGTCCTTAACACAGAAGTACTCCAGACGATCCTTCTCAAAGGGGGCAGTGAAGAACTCAGACTCCTTAGTGATCAGGTTCTCATCGGGATAGAATTGCTTGGTGATGTAGGAGAGAAAGCGCCATGGTGAGGGGCGGGAGGATATGTCGTTGTGCTGGATGGGAAGCTTGATGTGCAAGACCTCGGCGTAGGTGCACAGCACATCCCATGGCATGTGAACTTTCACAAATATGAGTTTTTCATCTAAAACCTGCAAACACAGAGAGATTTTAGTTGAAGTATGAGATGCAGGGACAGAAAAAATGACTTCCAGGCACGGGCGTGCGCTTACAGAGGGTGTGGCCTCCAACTCCATGCCCATCTTCATCAGGCTGGCCTCAAAGTGCTCTCGCCGTCTCTAAAGAGTAAGAGACAAAAAAATCCAATTCAAATTAGGTACTTGATACAGCAGCCGCTTTCATTACCTAACAAAAAACTTTATTTATGACCACATCACAACATTATGTTACTCTCCTGGCACAGGAACTAGACTCTCTCTCTGCTGTGTTCATTTGCGGAACAAGCAGTGTGGCTTTATCGAGTGGCGGAGCAGCAGCGCACAGTGTGGCAGAAAAAACCCCCACAAGACCTTCTGTTTCTACAGGCAGGCTATTTTAAAAACTTGTGATCACTGAACTGTCACGTTCAGCACCTCTGTAACACTCTCAAAGAATGTTTGACAAAGAAAAAACAAAAAAATAGCTTTGTTCTTTGTTATAGCTAACCCCATTCACAAAAAGGTATTTCTGTGAGAAACAGGAAAATGATAAGGATGTGGTGTATTTAGACAATAATAACAACTGTCTTTAGCCAACAACACGTGAAGTGAACCACACCCTCCCAACAGTTGGTGCAGAATGAGGTTGAGCAACCTTTGTTTTACTCCAGTTCTACTTTCACAAGACATTTGAAGGTTTTGGCTGAACCCTGACTTTTTAGATTTTATCATGAAATCTATGAATCTCTAGCAGTACAGCAAAGTAAAGGGTGTGACTGCTGCAGGCTGCTGCACAGCTCTCTCCTCGCTGGATTTAGTTTGGTTTGGTTTGATTATAAATATCAAATTGCCTCAGTCCTGATAGAGCACAAGCTCAGACTTCCAGCAGCTCTCTAGGCTATCTTTTCCAAGGAACTCCCTAAAACTGGCTCAACAGCTTCTAAACAAGTGGGTCTGAGTTGCAGCTGTCACTACCTTTATTCACAGCGCTCAATCAGCTGACAAATACGTGGTACATGCTTAAGCAATATGTGTATTTCCAAACATACTATACACAAACCATACTGTAAACCTGTTGTGAAAGATAACAGACATGCCTGGATATGTCAGCTCATGCCTGAGTATCCTTCAATCTAACACTACTAACAACAGCAGACCAGCAGTCGCTGTTTTTCCTTTCTTTCCATTTTTCTTTCTTCAGCTACAAACCAACTGAATTTATTACATGGAGGTTTAACAGTTTTGCACCTTTTTTTTTTTTTAAGAGACAAAGTTCAGGTTTCAATAGAGAGAAAGGTGCTCTTAATTTCCTCTTTCAACGAATGTAGCTAGCAGCTGCACCGAACACCTCACAGTCAAAATGTGATGTGTATTTACAGTCACAATAACATAATATGAAGCCACTGACGGCAATTCAAGCGCAAACAAAAACTCCTTTTACAAATATGAAATGTCTCTGCCATTTGTATGAGTAATAAATCAAACACTGACAAAATGCTATATACGTATGTAGTGGTATTTACATTTATCTGTATGTAGCTCATGCCACTGAGCCACAATTATGATTTTTTAAGAAAATAATACAATTACTCTCATTTCTGTTAGAAGAAAATTATTACATGACTCATTAGGACATATAAATTGCAGATATTCAGAAAAAGATAATCAGGAAGTGAACCAGGGACTTCCTGGAGAGTTACAAAGAAAAAGCTGAACTGGGTTGGCATCTCTGGCACTACTTTTAAATTATTTTAATCATATTTATCTGACATACAGGTCAGAATTCATATTAATAACTAAATATCCTGATCTGTGCCCCTCATATGTGGGGTCCCTCAGGGCTCCATATTTGGTCCAATTCTCTTTTCTTGATATATGCTACCCCGCTTCAGCGACATCTCCTGCTACACTGACGATGACACACCTGCGCTTTTCTGTTAAGCATCACAACATCACCAGCCTCTTGCATTAACAGTCGGATGTCTTCAAATTTCCTCCATCAGAATCCTAAAAACCCTGTTTCACCCTGACAGGTTGTCTAAGGAGGTCAGTCATCACCCCCTCACCAGCAGGATCAACTCATCTACTAAGAACCTTGGTATCTTTTTTGACCAGCATTTGAATTTTGAATCTCACATCTCAAAGCTCATCCAGTCTCATTTCTTTCATTCAAGGAAACATCCCAAAAGTCCATCTTCAACTGGTCAAGAAGACAGCAGCTAATTTTGCCAGCACTCACAAAAAACAAAACAAAAACAAACACCGTTGTTCCTTCCCTTCTCTTTCTTCTAGTGGAAATCAGAATTCATTTAAAAATTTTATTAATAACATATAAAGCCTTACATATCTAGGCTCCTGTATATAAAGCAGACCTGCTGAGACCTCATTTATACAAATGAAGTTTTGTAATTATTACAATGTCATCTCTGCAGTGCGCCGTATGCTCCAGGAAGATTTATGTAAGTGCCATTCACAGTACACCCAATGCCAGTGAATTTAATGGTATGTTGTATTTTGCTAACCTGTTCAAAAAGATTAAAATAAAGAAAAATCAAACTTACCTTGCGTCTCTGGAATGCATGCCTCTTCTCATACTCCTTCTTGTCTTCATCTTCGTACACCAGGACAAAGTCAATCCGCCTCACACCATCATTGAAGAACAGGGAGTCTGGTTTGCCATTAAACTCTACCTGAGGGCAAAAACAAGGCTCATCGGGTAAATCTACAGGATGAAACTCATACCCGTCTTCCTCCATAATGTCATACAAGCTGAACATATTCGAGAGTAAAAGACCAGCTTGCAGCCAGTCGCAGCAGAGACCGCTAAACGCTGACCTGGCTTTGCATATTCAACCTGTAACGTAGGTCAGCCAACATTGTAACGCCCTCCCTTCTGCTCCCTCCCACTCTCTCACCACACAGTCCAACCTCAGACACTACTAAGTATCAGTAAAGCTCTTGCTAGCGTGTGATTAAAGCTTTATAATTTGTTTTGCTCATGTTGTCTAATGTTACTTCATTTCCCGCTGACTCACCTTTATTGCTTTGGATACTTTTCCTCCTTCTTTAATCGTGTGATAAGTTGGTAAAAACTCCTCAGGGTAAACTGTGACAGAAAAAAAAAAGACTGGTCACATAAAGAGGAGTACAAGCAGGAAAATAAACCACAACTAGACGTACAGCTGTGGAGTGAAGTTTACATTCACTCATCTTGGGCATGAATGTCATGGTAATTTTGGCATTTTAAGTATTTTTATTGATTTCTTTGAGCTGTATGCTACAGTATACATCTGTAATGATTTTAAGAAACAAGAATTGGGTGCACAAATTTGAATTTATTTGGTAGTTTTTCTAATCCATAGTCAAAATTATAAATACAGGCTCAAATATATACATCCATTCACTTAAATCTTTTAATAAGAGGTCCTGAAGGTTTACAGTGTCTTTTAAATGATCAAGACTATTAACTTCTTGTCAGTGATCGTGATTGACTACACCTGGTAGTTTCTCTTTGCCATCATAAAAAAAATTTGGATCAATCAATACTGTGTGTTTCTTAGCTCTTCTTACAGTTTGTCTCAGTTTGTTGTTTGGGTGTTCAGTTATTGAGTTATTTGTATGGTTTCCCTTCCTGAAACTTAAACACCAGACAAGGAAACAACGGGAAAGGAAACTAAATATAAAAGGGCAAAGACACAGGAACAAAACAGACACAGGGACACAAATGAAGGGAAAACCAAATAACCATACAACTAACTAAATAACAGAACACTAAAGAAACTAAACTGTAACAAGAGCTGAGAAACACAACCCAAAAAAGTAAAACAAAAACAAAACTACACAAAAGGAACTAAACACATGGGGCCACCAGCCCAAAACCACAACAAGCTGGGAAGGTCTCTTGGAGCCATTTCTAAAAAAAACTGCAGACTCCAAGATCATCAGTTCAAACAACTGTATGCAAGTACAAGTTGTTCAGGAAGCACCAAAGCTCAAACTTCCCATGAACTGGTAACTACTGGAACACCAGCATCACAGTCCACAGTGAAGTGAGTTTTATAATGCAATTTACTAAGAGGATGCCGACAAAGAAAGGAGCCCAACCATTCCACCCTGGAAAAAGACCAGCTCAAAGAAATCATTAAAAGGCCCAAATCACTATTGAGTATATGTAAACTTCTGATCACAACTGTTTATTTTCTATAGCCAAGCTAGTACAGGCTGGAATTACCATATAATCTCATAGTTATCTGATTGTATACTAAGCTCTTCAGAGGATGTATTCTTGGCAGATTATGCAGATTTCCGATTGGAGCTTTTTGTTTTTTCAGTATAGATTTGTGGAGAGATCACATGAACTTCAGTTGCATTTAGAGCACAAAAGTTTGTGTCATGCTCTCTCCCATTTTTTTGTCTTTCAGCTGCAGTTTGAGCTGCATTTCATGTTTGTTCTGATCTGTATTAATTCTTTGCCAGCCAAAACAGAGTGGATGAGTGTGTCTGTATGCCTGCAGGGGCCATACACACAGAGACAGACTTGGGTGTTCATGCCTGTGGAGTGATTTTGTCAAAGTGATACTGTTGCAGCTCTGCAAGATAAAGTCATGAGATGGTGCAGTTGTGCAGTTAAAGCCATCTAAGGACTGAAAACTCAGTTACAACACTGATGGTCAGACCACAAAACACAATCTGGTCTCTGAGATATATTTTTTTTTAATTTAAAGAACTCATATGGTCATAAATCAATTATTGAAGAATTTTTTAGAGTACAATTCTAAATAATCCCCATCTATTTCTCTATCCAGCCCTTCGGTTCATCCACTGTCTGAAGCAAGTCATTTTAGATAGGTGGGGAAAGTCAGGGCTGTATGAGGGGAATCCCCTTTAATTGAGTGTTGCAGTAATTTAGTTACACTGAGTTAGGGCCCTTCAACATAACAGGAGGACAAGACTTTATTCTAGCAGTTTAGTCACCTAAGGCTAAAAAATAGGAAAAGGATTTTATTCATTGGAGGTTATTGTTGATGCAAATATTTCATGGTATGGTGAGTTTGCATTGAAAGCACAGGCTAATCAAGAAGAAAATTACTGATAAAACACACACTGTGGATTACTCCATTTGTTACTTCCAATCTGGCAGTTGCACATTGCATTCCAGCCTTCTATTCCCAGTTTTCTTTAACCTTTATTTTCCACTGAGTTGTAGGCGCTCGTCACGTTCTACCTCTGTGCTGCTCATGGAAGCGTTTTTGAACTTCCTTAAATATCACAGCCTCTCACTGTCGCTGATTTACTACAGCACAAAACTTCCTACTCACCACAATAGTTTTATTAATCCCCCGAGAAAGAAAAGAAAGTCTGCTGACGTGTTTTTTTCCCCCCCAAATTCCAAACATACAATGTTTCTCACCACAGACTACATCAAAACAAGAATGTAAATAATAAAAACAATATCATGTAATAGTGTATGAGCTCTCATTTACCTCATAAATCTGTTGTGTCTTATTTTGAAAACACAGATGACCTAAAATCTAATATGGGAAGTCCTGCAATGTTTCCATATAAAGTGGAACAGACTGAGGAAACTAACTGGAGACAGATGTTGTTTTCAAAACACTGGCCATAGTAACATGCTGAGGGGACTAAGAGCAGAATCCCTGCTCTAAAAATCCATAATTTCTCCTTCGAAAGCCCACAAGCAGGCCCACAGTCTGACCTCTATACTACAAACTTATGCTCTAAAGTCAGTTAATGACATAACATAAAGCCCAGATTTTAATCAGTGTGGACAGCCACACTTGTTTTTATTCTTTATTATGCTTCATTTGAAATCACCAGTCACAAAACACAAGCACCATTACAAAACCTCTGCCACCATAACTGCTTCAGAAAGTGTGACTCATTTGAAAAGCATGCCAGCAAAAGCTTTATTCTGTCAGAAGCCACAAAACCAGTCAGAGACTTCTTCCTTCCTTGAGCACATCTTACACATTAACACACAAAACTAGCAAGGGCAGACATAATAAAGAGGGGAAACAATGTTTGAAGCATCGGGGTTAAAGCGTATGCACTAACAAATCTTTGAAAAGGAGTTGTTTTTCTGCATCAAACGCTGGGGAGCTTCACAGCAAGCTCTCTCAGCAGTCAGGACATGTGGCTGCATATTTTACATTTTACACATAATAACAGTTTTTTAATTGAAGAACACTTAAAGCAGATCATCTTCACTGAATTGATTGTGTGAAATGTGACAGGCATTTCCTCGGTCATCACCGATGTGATCATTTTTCACATTATGAATTTGAAACAAACATTCAGACTGCTTTGTTGGTTGATGTGCTGACCACTACAGGGCTTTAATAATTCATTACAGTGATATAAAGGCATTTTGTGAACCAAAAGGACAGGTTGATCTCAGTGATCAATGAGCAAAAAAAAGAAGAAGCCTCTAATAGCTTACTGCATGCCGCTTTAGATAAGTCAGACACAAAGGGGATCTCACAAAACCACTGTAACATAATCATACTCTGAGTGCAGAGATGAAGACAGGCCCAGGAGTAATTCTAATCAGCGGTGGAGTTGTGGTTTCAGTTTGCAGAGTCAGGAATGTGAAAAATTTAAATAACAAAAGCTTGTGGGGAGCTATGCTGCGGGATTCCTGAGGAGCTCTGTGAACACAAGGAGACTTTAGCCGTTTGTAGGTTCTTGGATTTTTTAGGTGCCTTGTTGTGAACCACAACTCCCACTGGTGAACAGCCGCTGCTCTTCACGTGCAATGTGGCTGTTGCTTATCATTCTGTAACATCGCACACCATCATTTACCTTGGCCCCACAAATGGAGCAGAAGCAACAATGTATTTGTGCCATATTCAAGTTACCACATTATAAAGGAAAAAAAGTAAATATATTACCCTAAATATAATTAAGCGCAGAGTATAAAAGTGCGAAAGGTGCACAACTTTGAAGAGGTTTAAAAGTCCATCTTTTCTCAACTACAGAGCAGTGATGGATGAGCAGCTGGTTCCAGGAGATAATGTAGCCTAAGACAGTCTCCATCACTAGGCGATGGACAGCATCATGAGGATAAAACCCAGACAGTCCTCTAAAATGCAGCAACACTTTTGTTGCGAAAGACAACTTTTTCTCACCGACTTCTTCCTCAATCATGTCCAGCTCTATATCCCCCAGATCCTCTGGGTCGGACTCCATCTCGAGGATGTCGTTTTCGCTCATAGTCCTGCCGGCGGCTCCAGTGTCATCACTCCCCCCGAAAAAAAAAAAAAACTTTTAATAATCGACTAACAAGCGCGCTAGGTCTCTCTGTGATTTTAAAGCGGAGTCTCCGCGCATTCCTGCTTCAGATCACAAAGCGGGTTCAGTGCGCGTAAAGTTTGCAAGCCGCGACTTGTATGAGAGCAGATGAAACGGGTGGGGCAAAGGAAGCGGAGGAGGAGGAGAGTGTTCAGAGACAGCGGCAAAGAGGTGGCGGTCTAAGCTTGCGGATATAAACACGAGCTGACTAAATGCAACAGGAAGCAACGCTGTTTCGCTAACGTTTCTTCTGGTTCATATGCGTCAACATTTTCATGATGAATAAGTCAGCGCCTCAGCTACTTTACTACTACTTAAAATAATTCACTTTCAGGTTAAGGGAAAAGTTACACTTACCCTGCAGCCAGCTGCTTTTCCTTTTTTTTTCTTTTTTCAATAAATTAAATCCTTTATCATCAAACACAACAAACAGTAACAGTAATTAATATAGGGCCGGGGGGGGGGGGGGGGGGGGGGGGGGGTTCTTACATGAAAACATTAGCATAAATATGTAATGCAGTGTTCTAATGCATTACATCTTTCTTTCTTTCTTTCTTTCTTTCTTTCTTTCTTTGTGGTCTAGCAATAATCAGGCCTGCTCAGATTTCCCAAAAAATGTGGTTAATCACAGTTACTTCATGATTTAATAAGGAGGGCAGTTACTTTTTCACATAGGGCCATTGCGATTGGCTAAACCACTGACTGTGATGACCCACGCCTCCTTTCACACATTTGCACATGTGATTATGCACATGAACAATAGTGAGTCACAACCACCTCCAGGGGACTACGCCCACTGGGGTTTAAATATCTGGTCTCTCCACCTTCTGGTTTTAGAACTGAAGAAGCCTTTCAGATGAGATGTGCAATGTCTTCAAGAAACTTAAAGGAGACTGATTATTGTTTATGATTCTTATTACTATTAGGGTTGTTTAGAAACTGCTTTATCCAATTTATTTTTAAAGTATTATTATGAACTGTAAACTCAAGAAAGTTGAAACCACCAGACTCCACTTACATTTCCTCTATAGAACTGTTATGTTAAATTTGTTGCAGCTTGTTCTGTCCTCTTGGCTGGATCTCTATTGAAAAAGACATTTTTAATCTCAATGAGACTTTTTACCTGGATATAAATGAAGGATATATATATAAGTCATGGACTGCAGCTCCTGCTCTGTGATGAGAATATTCTTTCTGGCTCAAAATGACTTGATATCATTCATGAGAGATATTTTTGACAGATTATTTGTCAAAAAGTCATTTACAACAATTTAAAAAACAGCAATCATTTCCCCCCCCAGGAAATCACTGTTTGGCCCACAGCAATCAGCAAGCCTGACGCACTCACAGTTATTTGTGTCCCCTCCCACACTTTTAAAAAAAAAAATCTGATGGCTCAACATAAAAAAAGTTGAGTAATAAGTTGCACAGCTTGAGTTTACTCAACTTTTTTTTTTTTTTAAAGCTGGGCAAACACAGACATTTATGTTACCATTTAGCTGAGATAACATGTTCACAGAACTTCATAAATGAATTGTTACACACGTTATAGTTGTTGGGTCAACCTAATGTTTCTCTTTAGGGTCCAGTTGGCCTAATGGGTTGTAGTATTTATTTACCAAAGGCAGCATTCCTGTTCAGTCCTCTTTCCCTTGTCAAAAACATTAGTTCCATATGTTCTCTTACTTAAATGAATGAACCAGATGTTGTAGGTAAATAGCTGGCTCAATTTAACCAGAATTGGTGTGTCAGTTCTATGATCTATCCATCTGTCCTCAAAGATTTTAATAACACCGCATTATGATACTGCAGAGCGGCTTGTTAATAAACAGGAGGATGGCTCCGTATGTGAGACTAGGCAGTCATTCTGCCTTCCTCAGAAGTACTAGCCTTTTAAAGAGCGATGTCTTTGCAGCTATTGATTAAACGTAGTGTCTTATCAATAATCAAAGGAAGATTTTTTGAACATCTTCACAGTGCTAACCCCCACATAAGTGACCTCCTCCATGACTGGAATGTTACAGAGTTGGGACATGCTGCGTCCTTTGAGGGGATGAAACTCACATTTCTTCCAGAAGCAGCTGAGAAAGATTGTTTTAAGAGCAATAAACACTCGGCTGGCACTATCTAAAAATAAAATAGTATCATCTGCGAGTTGGCTCAGTACAACTTCTCAGTACACAATGGAAATTCCTTTTAAGGTGGTATTTTGGATATGGGTGGAGAGAAATTGTGTACATTAAAAGGTAAGGTGAGGCAGGACAGCCCTATCTGATCAGAAACACACACACACACAGTACACATAGGGCATGATTTTTAGGCTCATTATGCAGCTCTGTGTCATAGTAATAAAAATATTGGACAAAATTAAAAACACTAAAAAAATCAAACAGATATTTTAGGAAATATCCAAAAAGGAAGTTAAAACTCAAATAAAACCAACAAAGGCCTTTCTCTGAAAGTGCGTTTTAAGACACAAAGTAAGGGCAGAGTTGAAGATGCTAACATTTATTTTGGTGTGAGCAGGAGGGACAGGAGTAGACATGAGTAGCCTATATCAGAGGGGCAGCTCTGGTAGAGCAGTTTGGAGACAAAGTTAGAGAGGCGAGGTAGAGATGGTTTTCACATGCGCAGAGGAGGGACAGTGGGTATACTGGGGCTGGTAGGCAGGAGGAAAAGAGGAAGACCACAGAGAAGATTTATGGACGTGGTGAAGAAGAGCATGCAGAGGGTTGACGTGACAGAAGAGGATGCAAGGCATAGGGGGCAGATGATCCGCTCCTCCCCTAAAGGGAACAGCTGAAAGAACAAGACCCAAGGCAGGCGTCTCAAACCTGTGCCGCTTTTGGCCATCCCCAGTGGCTCCCTGCGTGTCCCCCTTTTGTCTGCAAGGTTTTGCGTTGTTGTGGACTCCGGCCCTGCCTTGGATTTAGCTTTTTTTTTTTTTTTCGGGGGGGGGGGGGGGGGGGGGGGTAGTTTGGAATCTTGTAAGTGACTTCAGCATTAAAGCTGTATTAAGTTAAGTTTGCATTTGAGTTATGATACGTCCTGCACTTGGGTCCAACTCTGACTGCCACATAGCTGACATGTGACAGTTGTATACTAATATTATGCATCCATTTTCTTCTGCTTTTCCATTTCAGGGTCACAGAGTGGTGTTTACCATATACAGTATGAAATATTGATACAAAGATGGTTGGTGTGTCCCATTTTGAAGCCTTGAACTGAACAACTTTGCCTTTGATTGTTTACTTGTCAAAAAGATACTGAAACTCAGGAACATCTTTTCTTTACATGCTGTAGGGAGACAGTGTTCATGAATAGTTCCTTCAAATTTCACAACTTTTATCCAGATCATTCTAGGGAGTGCCATAGATTCCCACGGGGGTGGAATTTTTTTTTTTTTGAATAACAAGATAAACTGCAATCACTGTGGATGCCCGCAGCCTCGCTGCTTGGTCGCCAGAAACTTTCTATGGGTGTGGCTAATGAATCCAGACGGTGGCAGTAAGACAGCTCCACTTCTGTCAGAACACCAAAGAAGAAGAAGGGGCGGAACACGACTGAATACATTTCCGCCAATAACAAACCTGCTAGCTTGTAGCACCTTGAAGTGTATTGCTTGTGCTTTCTTTTCTAAGTGTTTGCAAAGAAAAAGAAATTTGCTAGACAGCGGCTATTTGGAAGTGGGTTAATTTAGAAGACGTTTTTCCTGGTATTACACACATGCTATCATTAAACGCCTAATCGGCCGGTCATGAACGTGAATCAGCAAATGGTTGCAGCTAGTGTTAGCTGACAGGCTAACGCCGTGGTATGTTTTATTAGCAGGTCGTTGGACGTTCGCTTATTAACATGTCCTGAAACACAGCGGGACCATCGCTCGGCGGATAACGGGTTTAACAATTAAAACGTGACCTAGAGAAAAGCGGCCGCAGCTTTTCAGACGGTTCGGGTTGTTTCCTAACCGGGAAGCGTTACCTTCCCAAGTTTTTCACCAGGTGAGTGAACATAAACAGACAACCGGGTAATATGAATGTGAACAGTCATACAGATTGTTTATTTAAAAAAAAAAAAGTAAACTGTGCTTACCCCTGATTTTAGCTCATATTTATGTTCTAAGACTGCAGGGGTTTATTTGACTCTAGGAACATCTGGATTATGTAGGTGTTCTATTATTTTGAGAACTGAGAGTTACAAACGCCATATGATATTCACATCATTGAATGGTTTGTTCCTTTTAATGTGTCATCAGAAAAAGATGGGATTGACTGTTGTGTGTTTACATACACTGAATTTCAATTTATATAAAAATATATCCTTAACATTCCTACCTTCTCCTGTTTTTCTTACAGTTCAGAACGCTCTACAGGTTTGAAAAATGAAGATGTTCTCAGTTGCACACAAGACTGTCTTCGTAGTGGACCACTGTCCCTACATGGCAGAGTCCAGTCGTCAGCAGGTGGAGTGTGATGTGCTGACAAAGAGCAGAGCTCAAGGGGTAATACCATTGGCCCCGGTGTCCAAGTCCCTGTGGACCTGTGCTGTGGAGTGTTCCATGGAGTACTGCCGGATCCTCTATGACGTTTATCCAAAGGACAAACTTGTTAGTTTCTGCTTTCTTTTTTTATTTAAATGATGTAATTAGAAGACTGGATATGCTGGCTGTGCACCTTTGATGCCACCCAAGCCACTGACAGTTTCTGCCACCTCTTTATTTTCCAGGTTAATTACATTGTGAGTGATTCAGAGTTTCACATACTGAACAGTTGGAGGCGGGAAGATCAGAGCACTCACGAGGTAATCCATTACCCCTTTAAATGCAATAAGCTGCCTGAGTTGAATTGTAGTTGTGGTATCTAAAGGCAACTTTGTCACATTTTGGAGATGTTCCCTTCACGACTCGGTGACTCCTCTCTCTCTTCACAGCTCATGTCAGCTCTGGCAGCTGTTGGGCCACCAAACCCTCGCGAGGATCCAGAGTGCTGCAGCATCTTGCATGGGCTGGTAGCTGCAGTGGAGTCATTGTGTAAGATCACAGAGCTGCAGCATGAGAAGCGCACCGCTCTGATGGACACAGCTGACAGAGTTGCTAACAGAGGCCGTATTATCTGCCTAACTAATGCTAAAAGGTAAACGCTGTCTGTGACATCAACAGAGGCCATGTGTTCAGTCCTTTAACCTTATATTTTGTTTGAGTCCTATGATATTCCCATAATTACATTCTCATCTTTACTTGTGTGAAGATTACTACACAGTGACAAAAAGCTTATCTGCTAAAGACACTTGTTTTGTCACACATGCAAAACATGGTGCAACAAGCAGACTAGTGAGGTGTAACCAGGCTTCCTAAACTTGTTTTCTCATTCATTGTCACTTGGAGGAAACTATTTGTCCTTCCCACGCAAGCTCAGTGAGAGAGAGAGAGGTTTGAAAGCATCAAAACAGATGCTGAACAGACGCACTCTGAGTCATTTCATTTGGACCAAGTGTTCATACAGGGAGAGACAGATGGAGACAGAGATGTGTTCTGGTTTAGGATTGCAAATTGGAGATGAAGTTGGTGCAGTAAAATATGATCAAACACCAGGGCATTCTTAATCAAGGCTTCTTCCTGCACTGCAATGGCAATTTTTTTTAACCAGTTTTGTCAATTAAGATTTTGTTTTCTCTATTTAAAAGAAATTTTTTGTTTATAAAAATGGCTGAAAATGTGTTGCTTTCTGTCAAAGGTAACACAATGTAACAAGACTCTCGGTCTTACACTCGCAGACAGACACATTCATGGCATGTTCAGAATTCGCAGATGAATCAGTGCATGGAAAGTTTGTACTTTGTTGGCAGATTTACAAACACACGTGCCTCTGTGGAGCCATGTATTTTTTGATGCACTTGCCATTTTAATTGTTTGCGTGCCGTCATTTGAAGCGCATTATTAACTCCTGCTTTTTTCTGTTTTGTTGTGCAGCGACACACATGTGCGCATGCTGGAAGACTACATCCAGGAAACAATTTTAGAACAAAACAAGCTAGCAGCAGGCTCAGACAGGTTAGTATACAGCAAAGAAAGACTTGCTCAAATGATCCTGACTTGGTTAAAATAACCTGAACATGGTATTGATCACTCAGACTAAAAGTAGAATTGAAATTTATTGCCGTGATCTTGTGCTAAATCTCCACTTGTAGGAAGTTATTAAACCCCTTGTACATTTTAAACTAATTGTTGTGGGTTTTAGGCTCATGGCCATCCAACAGTGTGACCTGGTTCTAGTTCACATCTACCCACAGGGTGAGGACACACTGGTGTCTGACCGGCCCAAGAAAGAGGTGGGTGAATAGCCGTTTAGGGTCCTGTTGAATTAAAATCAATCAGAAGAGAAAGTGGAAACACAATAATGCTGGATTTCACCCCAACCCCATTTAATACATCGCATTCCAATTTTTCACTGTGTTCCTCTCTTTGTGTCTCAGATCTCTCCTCTGCTCACCAGTGAGGTGCACAGTGTTCGTGCTGGGAGGCACCTGGCCACCAAACTCAACATTTTGGTCCAACAGCACTTTGACCTGGCCTCCACCACCATAACGAACATCCCGATGAAGGTAAATGCAACCTTCATCCTGCTTTTTATCTGGTCTTGCACATCTCTCGCCAAATATTAATTTTCCATGCTGCTAGTATATGTAGAGTCTTATTCAAAATACAGTAAACTTCTCACTTTTTTTTTTTATTAGACTGATTGTTTTTTTTCCACTATTCTTTTTTCACTCATATCCATATTTTGTTTTTGCTTGCTTATTCTTTAAGTGCGAGTCCTTCCTTCACTACAATAACCCATAAGACTCTAGTCTCATCTTTTTTTTTTTTATATCATCTGCATGTTGATGTGACTGTGAACCTGCTGCTGGTTTCATGCTGTATTTTCTGTTTTGCTAGCCCACATTAAATGTTTGCGAACAGGTTAGTACTCTGATCACACACACATCAAACTGAGGAAGGGGGCAGAGTTTGCATCATTTAGTGTGTATATTTTGAGCACTAGGGACATGAATTTATCTTGATGTGACAGTTGCTCAAATAAAGGACGGGCAACTCTGGTCTCACATGGAAGTGCAAAATTAAAATGTAGCTTAAAGGAATTTGAACTGTGGGAAAATATTTTTGCTCTGATTAGAGAGCTTATGTTTATGTCAAACACTAAAAGGAAACCTCAGATTTTGAGCGTTGCATTCAAGTGTTTGTAAGTGGAAACATCTGTGACCAGCGTTGCCTCTTCTGAGTTATTAAATGCTGTCAATGTGTAGATGCCTTTAAGACATTCCCCTGCCCTCTGTCCGCCCCTTTATCACGTTTTCTCTTCCCATGATAAAGATCTTCCATTTAGTGTCTCAGTGTGGTCCGTTGTGCTGTTTTTATAACTAGTTTTTAAACACTATCCCTTAAATCTTGATTCAAGCTTTTTCAGCTGTCTCTGTACTGCCATTTTCCAACTGTACAAGGTTGTCTCATTTTAAAGGAGCATTGCGAGTTTTCAGAAATAATCAAGCACTATTATCAAGCTTAAGCCAAAAGATTTAAACACATAAGAGTTAATTAAAGCATGTTTAGATTAAACATTAAAGTAAAGAGAAGAAAACATACTTGGGTCACTGAATGAGCATTTTCCTTTTACTTTGTAATCATTTGCCCTTTGGGACATGAAATCAGCAGTGCTGTGTGCTTGTGCATTTGAGAGAGTTTGAACCTTTTAAGAGCTGACTGCATGCTGACCCGTGTTTGTTACTGTCTCTGCGGATGGACAGGAAGAGCAGCATGCAAACACGTCAGCTAATTATGATGTTGAACTCCTGCATCACAGAGACGCCCACCTCGAGTTCTTTAAAAGTGGTGAGTGCTCATACTACACATCTGCCTCATTCCGGGGGGGGGTTGCTATTGCTGGCTGGGAGGTGGGGGACAACCTGGACAGGCCAACAGGCTGTCACAAGGCTCTTTGGTGATGTCTTCTTTCTTGTCTTTGTGTTGTGTAGGAGACTTACACATGGCGGGGACCAGCACTCGAGAAAATGGACTCAAGGAGACGGTTACTTTGAAATGGTGCACTCCACGAACAAACAGCATAGGTGGGCAAAATCACATCAGAGGCTTACCTGACTTTCTTCATTTAAAAGGTTTTAGATGTGCAGCACCCTGCAGATACAAGCCCAGTTCCAAAAAAGTTGACACTGTGTAAAATTTAAATTAAAAACACAATGCAATGATTTGTAAATCTCATAACCCATATTTTATTCACAGTAGAATATAGCAAACATATGTTTAAACTGATTGTTTTCTGTATTCTACTGTGAATCAGATATGAGATGTTTAAACTGAGGCATTTTACTATTTAAAAAAAAAAGATTTTCAGTGTCAGTGAAGGAGACCTTGAAGCCAGATTTTGTTGTTCACATTTTTTCCCCTTTCCCCCTCCTCAGAGCTACATTACTGCACAGGAGCTTATCGCATCTCCCCCACAGACGTCAACAGTCGGCCCTCGTCATGTTTGACGAATTTTCTCCTTAACGGTAAACTGGATTCATCTGAATTTTTTTTTTTTTCCTCAGTGAAGTAGTGTTTCTGGTACTGGTCCTGCGTGCTGATTGGCATTTATATCAGTTTTGATGTGCAGACCAGTTATTTAAGTTATAATTTGTGATCTTACTGACTGATAACAGGTCGATCTGTGTTGCTGGAGCAGCCGAGGAAGTCGGGTTCAAAGGTCATTAGCCACATGCTCAGTAGCCACGGAGGTGAGATTTTCCTGCACGTGCTCAACAGCAACCGCTCCACCTTAGAGGACCCGCCCTCCATCAGTGAAGGCTGCGGAGGCCGTGTGACAGACTACCGCATCACTGTATGTACCGCTCGCATAAGCGGTGTCAAAATATTCAGCAAAATTAATCTGATCCTAACTGGTTTTATTTTTCCTCAGGATTTTGGTGAATTTATGAGGGAGAACCGGCTAACTCCTGTGTCAGAATCTTCCCATGATCCCTCAGGGAAGCTGCCAGTTGAGAGGGCGAAAGCTCAGCTGGAACGGCACACGCGATACTGGCCAATGATCATCTCCCAAACCACCATCTTCAACATGCAGGCAGTGAGCACCATCCTGGAATACTAGTTTTCCTGGATTTCAGCAATCTCTCTTATTTCTACCAGCGATTTAGTTTTTTCCACTTGGCCCACATCACCCTTTAGAACATTTCTGTGTCTGTGTTGTTGCTTTTCTCTATTAGGTGGTTCCTCTGGCTAACCTGATAGTGAAAGAGACTTTGACTGAGGAGGATGTGCTCACCTGCCAGAAGACTGTTTACAACCTGGTAGATATGGAGAGAAAGAATGACCCACTCCCCATTTCCACAGTAGGATCTAGAGGCAAAGGCCCCAAGAGGTATTTACTCAGATTTGATCATTTTATACCTCCTAGTCCTGGCTAACAAGCAGAAATTGGCAAAAGTCTTTCCACATAATTCTTACCTCCAGGGATGAGCAGTACCGTATAATGTGGAATGAGCTGGAAACATTAGTGAAGACTCACGCCGGAGCCACTGACAGACACCAGCGAGTCCTGGACTGCATCATCGCCTGCCGCAGCAAACCTCCAGAGGAGGAGGAGAGGAAGAAGAGAGGGAGGAAGAGAGAGGAGAGGGAAGACAGGACGGAGAAAAATGGCAGCAAGGAGGCTGACGACAAGAGCTGGCAGGACTCAGAGAGGTCAGTAGGGCCTGAATACCCTCAGTTTGTTTTAGTGAAAATAAACTTCATCTTCTAAGATTTGTATTTAGAGTCTGTTATTCCTCCCTGTGCTTTTATTTATTGAGCTTACTGAATACAACAGGAAAAGAAGAGAGGAAAGAATCTAGCATTAATGTATGTGATTTATGCTCCACGGTCTCAAAGACTAAAGGGTTTGCTGGATAAAGAAGATCAGGAGTCAGAGGTGATCAAGGATTCCCCAGACTCTCCAGAGCCACTCAACAAGAAGCCTCGCTTGACCTCAGAGGAAGTTCAGCCTGTGGAGAGAGCGAAAGGTACCAGCAGCTGTCACCTCATCTCTGTTAAGAATAGAAAGAGAAGTCATTGGCATATTTCCATAAATTTGACATTTTACCACTTTTTGTTAGTACATGGAAGGTGTTTCCAGCAATAACTCCCTAGAATTTTAAAGAAAATAACACCACACAAACTTTTTTTTAAAGAAACATACTGAGTAAAAACAGCTGTATTTATTTATTTTATTTTTATCTCCCTGTGTCTGCAGGTCCTGTCTCACTCCTCACCATGTGGAGCAACCGTATCACTGCAGCCAATTCCAGGAAGCACCAAGAGTTTTTTGGAAGAGCCAGCTCTGTGAACAACAAGTTTGAGTTGTATCAGCACCTCAAAGACGAGAACGGGTACGTTCAGTCAGCTGCCAAAGTGTCATTCTAATGAATGTGTGCCATTCTTGTGAGTCCTGTTTATTTATAGATACATAAAATCTAGTAAAATATTTGTCTGAGTCTCTTTGTATTTTCATTTTCATTTCAAACAACATCACATTTATAATGCACCAATCCTGACACTGTCCCTGTTTACAGGATGGATGTTCACGAAAATGGGAAGGCCTCCAGATGATGTTTCCACAGCTCCAGTGCGTCAGCCTTTCCATGGATGAGATTTTGGACCGCAGTGTTTTTCAGACCGATGTCCTTCAAACAAGGACATCCAATTAAAATAGATGTTGAACTCTTAACAAGGAATTTCTAATTTTTTTACTCCTAATTTTGTAGATATGCTGTTCACATATTGTGTAACACAATAAAAGCTGCCAGTAGAGAACATTGCAGTTTGCTTTTGCACAAATTACTGTGTTCCACCGAAAACTGCTGCTTGCTCTCTGGGCTGTCACCAGAGTTACAGAGAGGGGTGTTGGTGGGTTGTCACTGATTCTTTTATTTACAGCATGTTTTAAAAGTGAGATTCTCTGCTGTGGTAATAAGTTTCATGGGCAGCTTATTAAAACCAGTGAATGATGCCCAGCTGTTAAGTTACAGAAGCACAAAAACTGTGCATGGCATTGTGACTGGAATTTGTTTTTTCACTTGGGGATGCAAATGTATAAATACTTTTAGACTTGATTCTAATCTGCTGTTAAGTCTATTACGCTGCTGGAGTTGCAGCTACTACTACCAATAATGCATTAGACTTATATAGCACTTTTCAAGGTACTCTGACAGCAGCGTGGCTGCCAATTTGCACCTACGACCCCTCCGACCACCACCAAACACCAACATTAACACCTATGCATTGTGGGTTAAGTGTCTTGCTCAGGGACACAACGACAGCATGCGCTCAAATGGGGAGTTGAACCAGCGACCCTCCGGTTGCGAGGTGAGCACCTGCCGCCATTTACATGTACTAGAGCACAGAACACACACCAAGTATACCTGTTCAATCCAAATTAATTTCACTTTCATCCGTATTCTCATCACCTTACCTCTTCTGCACTCAAAGTTTAACACTTTATTCTGCAGAATTTGGTTATTTAAATAATAGGGTTCTGCTTGCATTGCTTGTTGAGGCACCTCATATGCAGACGAGCTGGGACTCAAACCCGCGCCTCCTGCGGCATATGTATGTCATCAACTGCTCCACCACTGAGCCACCTGGGTGCCCGCTTCTCTTTGTTTCTTGAAGATGTTTCACCTCTCATCGGAAAGGGTTCTTCAGTTCTCAAACCAAATGCTGTAGAGATCCAGGTATTTAAACCGGAAAGTCTTGTTTAACAGTAGATTCTAGACATTAAATTTGAGTGAGAGATTGTGCAAGCTTGACATTGTGTTCAGGTCTGGCTGGTGGTAACAAGACTTTTGAGAAGACACACAGAGCTGCTCAAACTACTTACAAGGAGAGAGCTGCCAAATTAAAATCAGGTATGATCATTTATTTTTTGCACAAAGCAGCACATGAACAGTCATGATTTTAAAATATCGGTTTTTATATTTTCACAATTATATTTTCTCATAGTTCCTCTTGTAATTTCATGTTGACTAATTTCTCTGTAGATGTACATGTCTCAAAAACTTTTTAATCAGAGTTAGCAGGTCAGTTAAACTGCTGGGGTATTGCTCTGGCTAGTTAAGTAGCCGAGGGGGGTGTTACTTCAGCTGCCGTGGTGTTGTGACATTAACAACAGGTGGATTTTTTTTCCCCCTCATCTTTTTTACAATAATCAAACCCAAATTTACAATAATGGATTACACCACAGTGGGGAATAAATATAATTTCAGTAGGCGTCTTTCAAAAAGTGCTGTAACTAAAGATATAATTCCTCCATTATTATGCTCTTCAATGCCGTTTGCCGTGCAGAAAACGAAACTCTGCTCCCACAGAGGTTAATTATCTCGTCAGTTGCTTTACAGCTTCACTGTGTATGACACTGGATACTGTGGCTCCTCTGACAAAGAGCCTCAAATTAAACAAATGTAGGACTGCTTTCTTGCATTTGTGCAATATCTCTAAACTTATAACAATAGTAGGCATCACGGAAACGACAAAGATGGTGGCTGTTGGAGCTATTAAAGAAGCTACTCACCCATTCAAATGAATCAGTGTGTCCAAACTTTTGACTGGTACTGAACATCCACACACACATTACAGGTGTTGCATTATTGTACAGCTCACAAACTCCACTACCACAGCAGGAGCTAAGTGCCTTGCTCAAAACACACAGACAGTCAGTACTTATTTGAGATGGAAGTTGAAGAACGCAGTAGCTGAAATTAGCTGTTTTCCATCAGAGGGAATGCCTAGAGCTTCCAATCATGATGATAATAAGGATGACATCTGTTTAGTTTTCAAAATTCCCCTTCAAAATTCATCAAACGATGCACCACCTACTCAGCTGTTTCCAGATGTTCACTGAGTTACCACTATGTCAGCAGTACTCTGAAACAATCCAAAATGTGTCTTAACTTTCATCTGGGACAAATCAGGATTTGATATCTCAGCAAACTCAGGATGCATCATCAACCACATCATTAGGTCAGCTGAAGGTGTCTAGACAAACTGAGTTGGTGTTTTCTCTCTCAAAACCAGCAATGTAGAGACCGGAGGGAACAGTTACCCCAACTCACCCAACCGGTGAGCCTTCTTTCAGACTCAGTGTTCAAAGATAAGTCTTTCAAGTCAAGCAGAGGGAGTATGCAAGTCATGCCATCACTTCTAAAGAGGCAGTCTCTGAACGGTGAACGGAGGCTTATTTTCGAAGTCCTGCTGACACGCAGGTCCTCTATTAACACTAAAAACAAAGATGCAAACTCATTTGACTTGGTACAATCCTCCCCTGAAGGGAGGCTGGAGGGATGAAATGAAAGGTGTGACCTGCTTGAGTCAAACATGACAAATGTTGGAAAATCAATTCAATGCTCTTGTCATGTGAATGGCGGGCCAAAAAGGCCAGAACAATCTCCACTGTGTTCTCAGGTGACTTTTGATGTGTGAGGCATAAATATTTACAGCTCGGTTAGCACAGAGGCCACATAATAGGAATGAAGGCTCTAGGGCGGCTTTGGGTCTGTTCACTGGAGAATGCAGTGTATGGTTTCAGAGCAGCAGGGGGAGCCACTGGATCAAAATATCCCCCAGACAGTGGCCCGCTAGTCCAAATGACTGAAGATGGACAAGCTGCACTCTGTTTTTTTTTTTTTTTTGACTGGTGGAATTGGTGTGTGTGGAAGCAGGAGTGTTTTTTGAGTGTTGCAGCTGTTTTACTGTTTTCTCTGCTGGTCTCATTTCTAGCTGTCTTTGGAAAAATCCCTTTACCAAAAGGAAGATAAGCTGCAAAATAAACTCAACTTATTCTACCACCAGAAAACACGCCAAAAATCAGGAAAAACAACAACAATTTAAGCATAAAAATGCTCAAAGAAAGAACATAGCATATTTATTTATTTTTTTGGTAAAATTATGTCACTGTGTTGGTGGTATGGTGAAGGCTTGTAAAGACATTGTTTAAGGAGCACTATGTTTGACTGACTCCAGGAAGAGTAGCTGTAATTGTTACAGCTAATTGAGATCAAAATAAAAATAAACAAATAAATAAAAAAAATAGCAAAATTCAAAAATTCAAAAACCAGTTTTATTTGTTATCATCTCTCATCCACCTGGCCCTTACTCAGAGTTTGTCAGATATCTCAGGAAAAGAGTTTGTTGCACTATAAAAACAGCCCTCTGTAAAGCTAGGACATCTTCCTATTTATCACTGATTGAAAGAAATAAGAACAACCCCAGGTTTCTTTCAGCACTGTAGCCGGGCTGACAAAGAATCAGAGCTCTGTTGAGCCGAGTAGTCATTTGACCTTAATGACTTCATGAATTTTTTCACAAATAAAATGTTACCCATTAGAGAAAAAATAGTCATAACCATCTCACAGATGGATATGTACAGCTAATTTTTAATATTGCTGATATTTATTTAGCCTCTCTCTCTCTCCAATTGATCTTTCTGAGTTTACTAATACATTTCTGAGTCCTTCGACATCCAGAAATACTCAGATGACACTGCAGTTGTGGCGTGTATCAGGAAATGATGAACGCCCCTCTACAGCTTATGAAAGTTTGTGGGGTGAACATAGAGGTGGTAACAAAATATATTCAGGTTTACACCTAGATAACAAACTAGACTGGCCCCTGAAAACAGACAGTATAGAAAAACGGGCAGAGCTGTCTCTTATTAAGAAAACTAAGATGTCTTGACATCTGCAGTAAAATGCTGAAGATGTTTTATCACTCTGCGGTGGCAAGGGTGCCTTTCTGTGCTGCAGTCTGCTGAGGTGGCAGCATCAGAAACAAGGATGCAAGGAGACTGGACAAACTAGTGAGGTGAAGTGGTGAAAAAAAGCACACTAAAGACGTTACAAGCCATCCTGAATAACTCTGATCACCCACTATATAACATGGAACAAAAAAAAAAACAACAACAACAGTGAGATCAACAAACAAGCATTGCAGTGTATTGCTAGTGATTCACGAATGGCGCACCATCCTGGAGAACTCCGCTATCCCACTGTGGTCAAGAGAGCCCTCGTGCTAATTTACGGTCAAGCCAGGCGCGCCTGAAATTTTGTTGCGCTTTTTTTGGAGAAAATACGGTACGAGTACCGAGCGACGCAGAAACACAGACGTCAGAAGAAGTCTTCTTATCCTGCAGTTCTGACCATTTTACAGCACAGTCCAGTAGAGACTTAGCTATATTGCAAATTATCCTTACACATACTCACATTATACATCATAAAAAATCCTACATGCACAGAATTTAGAGTAGAATTGCGTTCTTCGCCTACAATAAATCCACATGTAGTACAAGCTACCAATTTCTGTATGTGCTTGTGGTTATAACTGGTGTGTTAGAGTAACACATGTAAATTGTTTATTATGATTTCCTATCACATTCTAGCTTTGAGCATGTACTTTTAAGATTTCCATATCTGTTCCGACTGTTCAAGAATGTTAGTAACTTCATTGTTGACTGTTTTTTGGGGGGGCAAGGCCCTAATAACATATGAAGTACATATATGAAATGCAACTTTCCACATTACTTCCTCCTTATATGTATAGTACTATGAGGAGACAATTAACTTAGACTGACACATAATACACTTGTAGGTAAAAACATTCAGGCACCCGTAAAGAGTGATTATTTAGAGACTTTGTATTTATTTATTTTCGGAAACATACAGCAATATTACATGACAGTAATCATGTGCAGATTTGTGAGTCAGTCTGCATTGAAATCCATTAAAAAAGTTTCTGTCACATCTTCAGGAATTTGCGTGAGTTAAAAACCAAACAAAAAACAAAAACATTGTAATGTAAGGATGATCATGTATTATAATTTGTAATATAGCAAAACCTCCTGGTTGGTGCAGTAAAAATGGTCAGGCTGCAGGATAAGAAGACTTCTGCTGATGTGTTTCTGGGTCGCTCGGCACTCGTACCGTGTTTTTTGAAAGAAAAGCGCAACAAAATTCTAGGTGCGGCTGGTGTGACTTCGCGGCTGTTCCGGCGCAGTTAACCAGTCAGCAGTTGGGATTTTGGAGGACTGCACGGGACAAATACCCCCTGAAACGGACAAAATCACGGTAATGTAAATTAAACAAACATATTCAGGCAACGTTGAAGACATATCTCTAACTGAGATCGTGGGAATATGCGCAGTAGGACAGGCTCAATTATCACTTTGGAATATTTTTTCAACCACGAATAGACATCAAGAAAAAAAGCATCAGCTGATTGTTATTCAGCAGCTAAATGTTTGCTGGGAAGTGTTGGCAGCTTTTTTTTTTTTTGCGCCAATTTTTTCTTTTGGGAGATACCCCAGCAAACATTTCAGCGTTGAATAACGTTGGCTGCCAGTCTGCTGACGTTACCACAACGCCGGTTTGAGGTACGTCTTCCACAATACCTAGGCGTCATTGTTAGACTGTCTAGTAAGAGAAAGTTGGTGTAAAAGAATTACTTTCCACTATCTGTATTGATTTGAATAAAACAGAATAAACAAAGTTTTAAAAGTTGCTCAATAGGAGGCATCAGAAGACTCAAATAAACAAAGTGTTAAAAGTTGCTCAATAGGAGGCATCAGAAGACTCAAGAGCAGCTATATATTAAAATAGAAACAGACTGGACCCGGAAAGCTAAGGATACATACAGAACTAGGAAACACACAGCATGAGGGGACGACTTGACAAAGGACAAGGGGAAATGCAGACAATATAAACACACCAGGTAATGAGGGAAGAGGAAACAGGTGGATGCACAGCTGACAGAAATCACAGGGAACAAGACAAGGGAAGCAGAACTAAATACAAAACATGAGAGACAAGAGACTGACAAAACAAGAAATAACTGAACATGGAAACAGAAATGCAGACTTTACACAATACAGGAAGGCAGACACACTGAGGGAATCTGACCAACACAGACACACGAATGACCATAAGGACAACAGGGAGAACTAAACTGCAAAACAACTAAGAGCTGGGAACAAAACTGATTGTAAGAAATAAACGACACAAATAAATTAATCAACCCTTGAATAATGAAAAATAATTAAATTACCAAAATCCCAAAGTCCAAAAAACTCAAAACATTGGGTAACAAACCCAGGACCATGACAAATGGGTTTAATAACCTCTTTGCAATAATCTGATCTATATAATTTTGCTGTTGTACCGCAACCAGTTTTGACCAGGGAGAGGATGCTGGGGGTTCAACCATGTTTGCTGGGACGGTCTGAAATTCCCAAACTCTCATGCTGCCATTATAATGAACAGGAATAATGAATAGGATACCAATTCAGAGGTGCTGTCACAGACTAAAAGGTGATTGTGTCAGTGTGGTTTTGTACCCAACAGGTTAAAAAAAAATAAAAATAAATTACCTTTCTTATTTGTTAGAGCCCAAATTCAAAATTTGTCTACATTTTATTTTTCTTTATGTGATCCTCAACAGAAGCCACAACTCCAACACAGTGATTTAACTTCCATGTGGCCTGTGCCTATCATATTTCTCTGACTATATTAGGCCACATATGTTTCTCCATTCATTCATCCACTGAGCTCCATTCAGCTGTGGGCTCCATTTCAAACAAGGCCAAGTCATTATAACATATGATCTGAATGACTAAGCACCCAGAACAATCCCACATAGTCATATAGAAGTCAACAACAGCAGGATTACCGCGTGAACTCACTGTGGACTGACTCTGAGTCAGTGTGGTTTGTTCTGGTAGATTCGGTCCAGAGGGGGGTTTCCATCTTATGAGGTCACGGGGTCAGACAAGTGGTGTGCGATTCTCCGCTGACTGCCCTCCGTGTGAGATGGAAGTGACACTGTAAGAGGTCAAGGTCGGCAGCAGTGAGGGGTGAATACTGCGTGGTCTACACAGGATGGAAACAGTGTTGAGAGAGCTTTGGTATTACAAACTTTCCAAGTCTGACTGTGTGAACAAAGTGTCTGCCAGTTGGTGTATGTTTAGGGAAAAAGAGTGAAGCAAGTACTTCTGGGGTTCAGAGTGTGACTGCTATTTTTTTTTTTCAGTGAAACCAGTTTCCTTAATGAAAGGTTTTATTTTGGAATCGACAGTGTGTGTTGGCTCCAGTTTTATTCTCATATGATTGACATGTAGCAAAGTTGCTGACAATTTTGGTTCTAGCTTTAAAGAACGTGCATGTGTAAAGGTTTCCCACTCTGCTGTGGGAGGTGGACCATTTACATTAAGAGTAGGTGTAAATTTTACTCTCTTACTCTACTTCTTAACCTCTGCAGCTGCACACAGCAGCCTCCATCCCAAAACTGAAGCTCCGAGTAAACTTGCGAAATTTCCTGCCTTCATGCTGTGCTTAGACCTTAGCTAAATCAGACAGTCGGTCCTCATCTTCACAAATAACGGACCACTGAAGCTCAGCAGCAGCTCCCGTCTTGCTACTCAGCAAGCCCACCTTGCATACAAACTCTAAGCTTCTCTTGTTTTAGTAAAAGGGATTTTCTATGTGAAAACAGAGAGACAAGGCTGACCAAAATGGATATGTTGGCTGGCATCAAGAGTTGCAGGCTTCAGTTGAAGTAGAAGGTTAGCCCAGACAATCATCTCCCTCTCAGAGCAGGATAAAATGTTCCTATTAGGGACAAACATATTTCTATTTACTTTAAAGGATATCTCTAGTGATATTCCAACAATAAATTGATGCTACTAATGAGTATTTTCTAATTTCCCACCCTCTCACCATGTAAGATTCTTCTCAGTCACTGTTCTGTTTAGGATATGCAAATAAAAGTGAGCAATACAGACACTTAAAGGTGGTATTTGCTAAAATCCTTAAAGCCAGGCCAGATAGACTACTAACCTGTTGACTGAATATAGTCCAGTGGGGCAAAGTGCCATCTCTGTCAGCCAGAGATATTCATAACCACCACAAAGACATATCTTCATGTTCAGCTGCTTTCAGCAGTGCTGGTTTTTGATCTTTCTGAGTTAATTTCAATAGTTACTTCCTCCAAACCATGATGGTCTTAGACCACATTCCTACAAGACAGCTCAAAGACATCCTACCATTAATTAATGCTTCAATCTTAACTATGATCAGTCTAGTTTTATTAGTTGGCTATGTACCACAGGCTTTTAAGGTGGCAGTAATCAAACCATTACTTAAAAAGGCATCACATGACCCAACTGTCTTAGCTAATTATAGGACAGGGGTCAGCAACCCGCGGCATATCCAGGCTTAATCTGTGGCTCGCGGAAGTAAATTATAAGTATCCAATTGAAGTGCATTTTATTTTTGTCAGTTCGGTTTTTGTTGTAGTTTTAAATTGGAACATTATTGTGATCTTGAAATATTAAAATAAAATCATTTTATTTATCTATTTATTTATTTTCGTTTCTCAATATATGTGTGACTCGCGGTAGCCGCTACCAGCTTCCGCTAGTATTTGCGACTCTCACCGTTTTGTTTTCCGTGGAAACCGGGTTCAAATAGCTCTTTCCGGATTACAGGTTGCCGACCCCTGTTATAGGACAATCTCCAACCCTCCTTTTCTCTCAAAAATTCTTGAAAGAGTACCGTATTTTTCGGACTATAAGCCGCTACTTTTTTCCCACGTTTTGAACCATGCGGCTTATAGCCCGGTGCGGCGTTTCTGTGGATTTTTCTTTAACCACCAGGGGGCTCTTTAGCAGGATATGAATCATGGGACGTCAAAGTTGGAAATCAAAGAAGAAAGCGCCAACAAGTGCTAGCAGCAGGCACAAAAGAGATTTTTTTCAAACTCCCTCATCATGGAAACCACAAAAAGAACTTCCTATGATGCCGCTTTTAAGTTGAGGGCTATCGACCTGGCACTACAGGAGGGAAATAGAGCCGCTGCACGTAAGCTCGGCGTGAACGAATCAATGGTGAATTGACTTGTTATAACTCAAATTTGGGGTTGTCTGTCCCCCTCTGCTGAGTGCCGAGTAATTGTGGAAAACCAAGAGCGGCAGAGATACCAGCGGCTTATAGCCCGGTGCGGCTTATATATGTACGTTTCCAGTTTTTTCCAAAAAATTTGTAGGTGCGGCTTATAGTATGGTGCGCTCTATAGTCCGGAAAATACGGTAGTTGTAAAACAGCTAACTGATCATCTGAAGGTTTATTTGAAGAGTTTCAGTCAGGTTTCAGAATTCATCACAGCACAGAAACAGCATTAGTGAAGGTTACAAATGATCTTCTCATGGCCTCTGACATTGGACTCATCTCTGTGCTTGTTCTGTTAGACCTCAGTGCAGCTTTTGATACTGTTGACCATAACATTTTATTACAGAGATTGGAGCATGCTATAGGTGTTAAATGTACTGCGCTGCAGTGGTTTGAATCATATTTATCTCATAGACTCCAATTTGCTCCTGTAAATGGGGTCTTCATCACACATTAAGGTTAATTATGGAATTTCACAGGGTTCTGTGCTAGGACCAATTTTATTTACATTATACATGCTTCCCTTAGGTAGTATTACTAGAAAGCATTGTATACATTTTCATTGTTATGCAGATGATACCCAGCTTTATCTATCCATAAAGCAAGATGATACACATCAACTAGTTAAACTGCAGGAATGTCTTAGAGACATAAAGGCCTGGATGACCTCTAATTTCCTGCTTTTAAATTTAGATAAGACTGAAGTTCTTGTACTCTACCCTGCAGGTCTTAGAGGTGTGGTGTCTAGCCAGATACTCTGGATGGCGTTGCTTTGGCCTCCAGTAACACTGAGAAATCTTGGAGTCATTTTTGACCAGGATATGCCCTCCACTGCACATATATTGCATTTGCGCAATATTTCTAAAATTAGAAACATCTTCTCTCATGCATTTATTACTTCTAGACTGGACTATTGTAATTAATTATTATCAGGCTGTCCTAAAAGCTCTATGAAAAGCCTTCAACTGATTCAAAATGCTGCAGCTAGAGTACTGACAGGGACTAGAAAGAGAGAGTGTATTTGTCCCATATTGGCTTCTCTTCACTGGCTTCCTGTTAAAGCCAGAATAGAATTTAAAATTCTTCTTCTCACATAGAAGGTCTTGAATAATCAGGTCCCATCTTATCTCAAAGACCTTATAGTACCATATCACCCAAATAGAGCACTTTGCTCTCAGACACACTCTCTATTTTTAAGATTAGGCTTAAACGTTCCTTTTTGATAAAGCTTATAGTTAGGGCTGGATCAGCTGACTCTGAACCCTCTCTTAGTTATACTGCAATAGGTCTAGGCTGCTGGAGGCTGCCCATGATGCACTGAATATTTCTTTTCATTACCCTCTTTGTACTCTGTTTATGCTCCACTCTGCATTTAATGATTAGTTATTATTAATCTCTGGCTCTCTTCCACAGCATGTCTTTTGTCCTGTCTCTTTACTCTCAGCCTCAACCGGTCGTGCAGATGGCTGCCCCTCCCTGAGCCTGGTTCTGCTGGAGTTTTTCCTTCCCACTGTTATAGGGGGCTGTTTTGACTGTTGGGTTTTCTCCGTAATTATTGTAGGGTCTTTACAAAACAATATAAAGCACTTTGAGGTGACTGTTTGTTGTGATTTGGCACTATATAAGTACAACTGAATTTAATTGAAATAGAACTGAATTTGGTACTACTCCAAAACACTTTAACTTTCTTGGAGTTCACCCAAAGCTTATTCCTCACTGCACAGCCCCACTCACTCAGACCTTATTATAGCAACTTGGTCTTCATGACTGATATCCCAACCTTTTTAATGTCTGAATTTTTCACTTTTATAAATAAAGAAGTAATGTTCAGGTCACCTTGTAATGCTGCACATGACCTGGGTTTGCAGATACAGGAAGCCTAAAAAAAGAACGCTGATCCTGCCACAGATGTAAAGTTGGTAACCTCGTCATCTTCACCCCTTAGGAGACAGTGTTGTATTGCATTTTGGAACAGCAAAATTAGCTTGAGATATAAGTCTAGTGTTTTAAGCAACAAGATGCTCTTAAGGTCAAATGGACCTGGATGCCTGACCGGGAGGTTATCCAATTCCTTTAATTTCTTACACATAATGCATAATCTTATAATATCACCATGGTTTTACTTACATTGTTCTTTTCCGTCCTGGATGGTAATAAATCATAAAAGCTCTGCTTGGCTTTCTTTGACAAAAGGAAAAATAATTTTCTATATTAAGAATGTCATCTAAAATATGGATTTAAAAATTGTTTTAAACCTGCATATTATTTTGACCACCTACACTGCAAGTCTTTGGTACCGTCCATGAAATTCACAGGAGCATACTGGATAAACGTCACAGTTCTGGTTACGTGAAAGGCTGAAAACAGGAACTGTTTTCCTTAGGTATGTCTCCATCCGTCCTCATTATACTACAATGAAACACTGCAATTTCTCAATAGAGAGGATGTCCAATAGTCCTAAAATTATTCAGTTAATTGTGAGGATGAAAGAGGGCAGAAATTCCCACAGAATCTATTTGAATACAGTGACACCCCACTACCAAAGTGTATGTACAGCTAGACAGAACCTGATCTTTAATGAGGATCATCAAGGATCAGGTTCCTTGTTGATATGTTGCTGGAGGCCCTATTACAAGTCAGTAATGGTTACTAAGATACTTGAAATGCCCCCAGAGACTCTCAGTGGCTGATCACACTTCATTCTCTTGGTGCAGATCTAAAGTATGCTTCCAACACTTCCAACAGGATCACTATCCTGTTTCATGATCCAATTTTGGCCAAGCTTTAGCTTTTGGACAGATGGCCTCACATTGCGACTGCACGGTGCCCAGGTCGCATGGCTGCAAAACAAGCCCAAATCATCTTGTCTGCACCACTGTGCTTGACAGCTGGTATGAGTTGTTTGAGCTGATATTCTGTTTGGCTTTCTTCAAACGTGATGCTGTACTTTAAGGCCACTTTGGTCTCACCTGTCCAAAGGACATTGCTTCAGAAGTCTTGTGGTTTGTTCAGATCTAACTTAAACCTAAGCCATTCTGCTACATTGTTTTTAAGAGTGAAGAGGCTTTCTCCTGGCAGCCCTTCCATACAAGCCATTCTTATTCAGTCTTTTTCTAATTGTGCTGTCATGAACTTTAACATTTAACATGCTAACCGAGGCCTGTAGAGTCTGAGATGTAGCTCTTAGGTTTTATGCAGTTTCTCTGAGCATTGCATGGTCTGATCTTAGGGTGAATTTGTTGGGATGTTCGCTCCTGGGAATGCTACCAATGAAGTGGTACAATATGGGCCTGCATGATATATGCATGTGATCAGGGATGAATTCTCAGACAATGGGTCTTGGGCACAGTCATCACACCTCTCCTACAATCTAGTAAGACACTCACTGAATGTGTTACTGTTTTTCACTTGTACTAGTTTTAAGTGTTGCATATACATTTACATATTCAATTCAATTTTATTTATATAGCGCCAAATCACAACAAACAGTCGCCTCAAGGCGCTTTGTATTGCGGGTAAAGACCCTACAATAATACAGAGAAAACCCAACAGTCAAAAATGACCCCCTATGAGCAGCACTTGGTGACAATTTCTTCCTTTTAACAGGAAGAAACCTCCAGCAGAAGCAGGCTCAGGGAGGGGCAGCCATCTGCCGCGACCGGTTGGGCTGAGGGGAGAGAAAGACATGCTGTGGAAGAGAGCCAGAGATTAATATCAATTAATGATTAAATGCAGAGTGGAGTATAAACAAAGTAAATAAGGTGAATGAAAAGAAACATGGAACCCTCCAGCAGACTAGGCCTATAGCAGAATAACTAAGGGATGGTTCAGGGTCACCTGATCCAGCCCTAACTATAAGCTTGATCAAAAAGGAAAGTTTTAAGCCTAATCTTAAAAATAGAGAGGGTGTCTGTCTCCCGAATTCAAGCTGGAAGCTGGTTCCACAGAAGAGGGGCCTGAAAGCTGAAGGCTCTGCCTCCCATTCTACTCTTAAGTATCCTAGGAACCACAAGTAAGCCAGCAGTCTGAGAGCGAAGTGCTCTGTTGGGGTGATATGGGACTATAAGGTCTTTGAGATAAGATGGGGCCTGATTATTCGAGACCTTGTATGTGAGGAGAAGGATTTTAAATTCTAGCATGTAGAAAGTTACCTGATCCCCTTTCCTCCATGAATATTTTGTAATGAAACCATTTATGTTTTCTGTGTTTGATTATGAATAAAATATGGGTTTACAAATCATTACATTGTTTTGATTCATGTTTTTCACAGCAACATTTGTAATGTATTGTTTAGGGGAATGATTAACATTAAATACAGGTGGTATCTATTTTGTTTAAACATGAAAAATCATTGGTATGGACCTTTTAAGTCCAAACCAGGAATAAATTCCTTAAAATCCTTTACTATAGACCAAGGATCGGCAACCGGAATCCGGAAAGAGCCATTTGAACCCGTTTTCCACGGAAAACAAAACCGTGAGAGCCGCAAATAGTAGCGGAATATATGCCACTTGCGGTCCCTCTACCGGACCGCAAGTGGCATATATTGAGAAACTAAAATAAATAAAATGATTTTATTTTAATATTTTAAGATCACAATAATGTTCCAATTTAAAACTACAACAAAAACTGAACTGACAAAAATAAAATGCACTTCAACTGGATACTTATAATTTACTTCCTCGAGCCGCAGATTAAGCCTGGATGAGCCGCGGGTTGCTCACCCCTGCTATAGACCAACATTTGCAGCCAGTACACACTTTTAACAAACAAAGCAATTTAAGGTTACAAATATAAATCTATACAGCTAGAATTGGATATTGCTAGTTATAAAATTGCTGGATATTGATAGTGTAGACGCCACCACGGCTAAAGGGTCCACCATAGGTGGATTAGCAGGATCACAACAATTATCAATCTATCCATCCACCCACTGCTGTGTGCAACTTCTTTTGTACAAATGTGAACCTGAAGACATCATGGACATAATGCTTGCAAAACACATAAGTAACTTACATTATCAGAGGAAATGTTCACATAAGAGACTCCAGTAGGTAGAGGCAGAGAGGTCCACTGTGATTGTTTTCAGTGGATCAGGAAAACCCCCCCCCCCCCCCCCCCCCCAATCCATGACTAGTATGGACATTGATAGTTACATGTGATTTTGTGTATAATTTTGTCTTTTATTTTAAACCCCTTTATGGTGTCCGATCAACACAGACACTAAAATGGCAACAAACTGGCTAGGACTGCTGTCCATAGGAGTGTTTTACATCATCATACTGGGCACAGGGATCTGGGCATCCAGGAAGTCCAAACGTGAAGAGAAGAAGTGCTCTGGCACCTGCAGCGAAGTGACAATGGTGGGAGGGCGGAACCTAAGCGTATGCGTCAGCGTGTTTACGATGACAGGTAAAATAACAACAATCTAGATAATATTAACACCATATATATCAACAGAGCCTCAGACGCTTCAATTTGATTGAATTACATTTCATCAATTTACAGAAAGGTTGGATTACCCATTTTCCCCCACTCACTGTGTGTATATGTCTCTTGATGTTTTGCAGCCACATGGGTGGGAGGAGGTTATATCTTGGGTAATGCTGAAATTGTCTACAATCCAACAAAGGGGTTGGTGTGGGCAATCGGACCTATTGCATTCGTCATGAACCTCATTATAGGTGAGTTAGGACAAATGGAACTGCATCAAATGTGGTGATAAACAGTGGAAATTTGCACCACTTCCACAAGCAGATTGGAAACATTTGGACATGGATAAACTGCTACATTGTTTGCATACAGTGGATTGAAAGAGCAGGAATGTTTTGTCTACATCAATAGAATTTTCTTTAGATCAGGTTCACCATTTTGACACACTGGAGGAGACCTGCACTGCAGATGCACAAACTTCTACAGTGAGAGTTTTTTTTTTAAAAATGGCAGCGGTACTAGGAGTGGTCCAAAGGTGCACAACCCCCCCCCAAAAGTATAAATGTTATAAAACGTTAGGGTTAACTATGTTTTTGTGTTGATTACTATTTTTAGGCTCTTTGTGGTTAGGGTTTGGCACAAAATGATACAGAAAGTGTCAAATTTCCATTTGTGCATCTGCAGGTGGACTCTTCTTTATAAAACCCATTCACTCGAAGAACTACGTGACCCTCATGGACCCATTTCAAGAGAAATATGGCCAAACTGTAGGTGCTGTTCTGTTCATTCCTGCACTCCTAGGGGATATTTTGTGGGTAGCATGCATTCTTGGTGCGCTGGGTAAGTCAGAATCAAAGACTTCAGTTTTGTTGTAAATAAGTAACAAATGTTGTATGATTGAGTCACTTTAATGGTTTCGCATTAAAACGGCAGTGGTAGCACTTGTAAGTAAGTGGACAGAGCGTGACACATGTACAGTGCTGTACAAAAGTCTTGAGCCACCCCTCATTTCTCTACATTCAGCTTCCAATGAGAAATGCTTGTAATTTTTTAGTGATTTTCTTTGGACGCTGGCTTCTTTATCACTTATTTTTAGTATTTGTACCTGACCATTTTCAGAGGGATTTTTTTTTCCATGGTTAACCACTTCACACTGACCTATAAATCATTCAAACAAAAAAAAAAAAAAATGCACCTAACTCAAGGGATGAACCAGTGTTGTGTCTACACACAACAGACAACTTAGCAAAGAATTCATTTTAAATTGTATCGTTAGATACTTTTGTTAGTACCAGCATTTTCCCCATTTCTTTAATTGAATCTATGAAAAATGACCAAGATAACACAGTTTGACAGGCATAAAATTGTAATTTTGCACCAACAAGGTGATTCCCAAAAAGCCATTGGAAAAACTTGGCATATCTCAGCATTGTGTGCAGCGTGACCTCGACTGAAAATCAGTGGCAACATTTCTGATGGAAGGATGGAAAAAAAATAAATTTTTGCTTTGAATCATCATCATCTACATGTACAGAGGGGGTAAAGAGGTGACTCACAACAGTGAGTGTCTGCAGACATCTGTAAATTTGTTAGTCATGGATTCACCTTCCCAGAGCCTGGAGCCTAGACCTCAACATTATTGAAGCAGTGTGGAGTCATCTTGACAGAGAACAGTAAAAAAGACAGTCAACATCCAAAGAAGAGCTTTGAATGTCATTCAAGAAGCCTGGAGAACTATTCTTGAAGACTACTTAAAGAAATTACAAGAAAGCTGCTGAAGAGTGTTGAGGCTGCGTTGAAGAATGAAGGTGGTCACACCAATATCAAGTTCATTAGAATTGTACAAACCCTGTTTTTGTTTTTTTGTATTTACATGTTTGCTTGTACATGTTTCAGTAATTTGCTGCACCTATTTTTCCATTTTCCCAGCAAAATATAAAGAAATGAAGGGTGCCTCAAGATTTTTCTGCATGGTGGATGGTGCTAAAACAATCATTTTACAAATACAGTGAAAACAATAGTTAAAAAATGACATACATCTTAGAGCAGGGATCCTCAAATCCAGGCCTCGAGGTCTGGTGTCCTGCAGGCTTTAGATGTGTCTCTGCTTCAACACAACTGAGTCAAATATAGAAGTCATTAGCAGGACTCTGGAGAACTTGACTGCATACAGAGGAGGTAATTCAGCCATTTGATTCAGGTGTGTTGGATCAGGGACACATCTAAAACCTGCAGGACACCGGACCTCAAGGCCTGGATTTGAGGATCCCTGTTTTAGAGTTTCACAATGCTGAATGTACTGAATGTATGTCTGTGGTTCTAGGTGGCACAGTAAGTGTGGTCATGGATATACATCCTTCGATGTCTGTGGGAATATCTGCAGCTGTGGCAGTCCTTTACACATTAATGGGAGGATTGTACTCTGTGGCTTACACTGATGTCATCCAGCTCAGCTTCATGCTTATTGGTTTGGTAGGCACTTCTTTTGTTTTGTTTTTTTAAGTTAATGGCATTCACATTCTTACACAAGATCAAAATTTAATTTCTGATCCTTTGGTTTATGCCCAAAGACAATCTTTACTACAGAACATGAAGCACTGATCCATTTCCTCCTGATTTCAGTGGCTGTGTGTGCCCTTCATTTTGATAAGTCCCCACTCTGCTAACTTCACGATTGCTGCAGTATCCAAGCTTCACCAGGAACCTTGGATTGGCAAGCTGGAGCTGGAAGACATAGGTTGCTGGATCGATGAATTGCTGCTACTGGTAAGGGGCAACTTCAACATTCCACCTTAATACCTTCAGTGGGAAATAAGACAACAGAGACTACTCTGTGATAACATAAACTCCATTATGTTAAAGGGTCCATGTTCTAAAGAACATGGACTATGAACTAGTTGGCACTAATTTTATCCATCCTACAAAAATTACATTACTAATTTCGATAAAGCATACCTGTTTTTTTTTTTTCCTTTTCAAGGGCATTGGAGGAATCTGCTACCAGGCTTTCTATCAGAGAGTCTTATCCATAGCCACTCACACCAAAGCTAGGACCACCTGCTTTGCTGCAGCAGCATTATGCCCAATTCTTGGCATCCCGTCACTCATCATTGGGGCAGTGGCAGCATCTACCAGTACTTAGTCATGTCCATCTTCTCATTGTCTTCAGCATCACTGTCAGTCTTGGAATAAGCATCTCTTTTTTTGCTAAAAGCAAAACCATAAGACAGTAACAGCTACAGGGAGTGGCTGAAATGAGCCTGCTATATTTGAACTCTGTAAAAACTGAACACGGAAATATTGTCTTTGGTCATGGTGTTGAATTACTAGACTTTTTGAATAACAGACACTATGTTTAATTTAATCGTGTTTTCAGATTGGAACCAGACCACGTATGGGTCACCCAGTCCATACGAAGAGGGCAAAGCTGGCATGATCTTGCCAATTGCCCTTCAGCATCTTTGTCCCTTCTACATCTCAGTGATTGGTGTAGGAGCACTTGCCGCGGCTGTGATGTCATCAGCTGACTCTGCACTTTTGTCTTCCTCCTCTTACCTGGGCCGAAACATCTTCAAGAATGTGATTTACAAACAGGTGGCTATCAATTTTTAACATCATCACTACTTGTATTATGGTTTAATTAAAGAAAGCTGTGCCGAATCAATATCTAAATGAATTTATTGCCAGAGCTTACATCTTACAAATGATCTTTATGTGAGCAATCTTTTTTGAACATGGTCCCTGACTATTAGATGATGGGATAAATATGTAATGCTTAAGTTGCTCATTTTTTAGAGCATAAAAAAAAAACAAAACTTTAAGATTTGTTTTAATGCAACATGATTTTTTTTTACATTTTCTCTATTTTAGGCATCAGAAAAATCTATTGTTGTGGTGATTAAGGTGTCGGTTGTCCTGTGCGGACTGATGGGAGCAGGCCTGGCCATGATATCAAGGTCTGTTCACCTGTTCTGGATCATCAGTGCAGACGTCTTGTATTCGATGATGACTCCCCAGGTGATATGCATGTTCTTCTTACCCCAGCGGGTGAACAAGTATGGAGCCTGCTCTGGTTTTGTTTTGGGTCTACTACTGAGAACGCTGGTTGGGGAACCTCTGATAGGCCTTCCTGACGTGCTGCCACTGCCGTGGGACAAGATCCAGGAGGAAGGCCGATATCGCTTGTTTCCTTTTCGCACTGGTATTATGCTCATCAACACTGGAATCATTTTACTAATATCACAACTCACTCAGAGGCTGTCACTCAGGGAGAAGAGCTTTCTGAAAAGTAATCCTAAAACAGACTGCAACATACATTATGTGGCAGCAGTCAAGTCAGATGTAGAGGACAATGAGACACTCAGTGAAGAATAGCCACACTAATCCTCTGAAAGCACTAAAAGGAACATTTTTGTGAGGGAATTTTCAGTGCAGGAAATGTGAATGAGAGTTAAACGGGCGTCTTAAATAAATCCTTTGGGGCGCCTGGGTGGCTTAGTGGTGAAGCTGGTGACCAAATACACACGCCGTGTTGCGGTGTGGGTGGCATGGGTTCGCGTCCTGGCCCGTTGCCAATCTGCCCCGCGTGTCCTCCCCTGTATCTTTCCCCCATTTCCTGTCTCTCTCCACCGTCAATAAAGGCCGCTGTGGCCAAAAATGCAAAAAAAAAAAAAAAAATCCTTTGGGGGCCTAAGAATGAGCTGTGTTTCACATTTTTTAAATTACTGTTACAACTTAATGCTTCAAATCATATGGACTGAAAAAAAAAAATTCTTCATAAAATTTGGTTGGGTGTTCTGTATTCCTTTGTGTTGTTTTCCTTTAAGGCATCTCACACATGCTGAGACACTGCATTGTTTAGGGAAGTAAAAGCAGCAGCATCTGCCCAGCGGATCAGTCCTCGGACCAGAGATGCGAAGCCTTACCAAACCAGCAGATACGATGTGCTGCTTCTTATGAACATAAACAAAACTAAGGCCAATTTCTTATTAAATGACATTTTTATTTTTTTTTATATTTTAGTTTTACTCTTAAAACTTAAAAAAAAAATTCAGTCGCTAACAAATGTCAAAGATTCAGTCTGTGGCTCATAGAAACTCTTAAGATTAACTGTGCACTAACTGGACTGTAGAAAACATTTGCCTAACACAGGAAAGATCCCCAGTTCAAGACCGGGAGGAGACCCAAATCCCCGGGATGGTTGTCTCAGGAAGGGTCTCTGACATAACAATCTGTGCCAAATCACATGTGTGGATCCATTTGCTGTTGCAAATAAAGGAGTAACTGAAAGAAACTTAGTTTCCAGGAAATAACAACTTAGCTGGTTCTTTATGCACTAATGGATTCACTGTATTTATAATGTAACTAATACAACTCTTTTTAACCTAAGGCAAAACACTGATATTAATAAAAGTAACAAGAGCTGAATGAGAATTTTAAAACCTGGCTGGTTGATGAAACTACACTCCTAAATATTTTTAGAGGGGACCTATTATGCTTATTTCCAGCTGCATATTTTTATTGAAGACACTACCTGATGCATCTTATACCTGGCCATGGTGCAGCCACTGTGTGCAAAAAGCCATTTTAGCTCCCTCTCATCTCTCTTTAAGCCTTCTGACTGTTTGCCTCTTGTGGGTCTGCTGTGCCTGAGATGAAGATATCTGCTCTAAATGACATCATACAGATCCAAGAGAGAAAAAAAAATACTGGCACAAACCGAGCAGTCTGAAGCCAGAGCTTTTGGCTTATGTGATTTCCCTGTACGAACCCTAACCTCATTACTTCAAAATTTGGACAGAAAACAAGTGGAAGCATAACAGGTCCCCTTTGAATCAATTGTGTGTTTCAACGTGCATTTTAAAGGTTTCTTCTTGCCTGAATATTTTACCACACTTCAAACACTGGAAAGACTTTTTGCTCGAGTGAATCATCAGGTGTCTTTTCTGCGCCCTCAAAGTGCGGAAGGATTTCGGACACACCGAACACCTGTAAGGACACTCTCCCGTGTGCTGGCGGATATGAACTGTCAGTCTGCACTTTGCGGTGAAGGCTTTCCCACAGTGTTTGCACGTGTAAGGCCGCTCACCTGTGTGAAACCTCATGTGAAGCCTCAGCTCCCCAGAGGAGAGAAAAGCCTTCCCGCACTCTGTACACAGATAGTTCTTTTCCCCTCGGTGCATGCGCATGTGTCTCGACAGATGTTGGATTGATGTCTTTCCACATATGTGGCATTTGTAGCGGCGTTCTCCTGTGTGTGTGCGAACGTGGATCTTGAGGAGGTTTGAAGACCTGAAGCGTTGACCGCAGTACGAACACAGATAGGGAGTCTCGCCTGTGTGAATCCGACGGTGCACCGTCAACAACCTCTTGTACGGGTACTTCTTATCACACATGTCACAGTGGTATGGACGAGTGTGTGTTTTAATGTGGCTGGTTAGTGCTGACACATCCTTGAAGAACTTCCCGCAGTACTCACAAGTGTCAGTTATCCTCATCTCAGGAGTGCAGGTTTGAGTCTTGACCCTGGGAAATGTGTGGTCTTCCCCAGGTTCTGTGATGGGAAGATGGCTAGATTCCTTGATCAGGTGCTCCTCTCGGATGTGCTTGAGAAGCCCTGACAAATGGCTGTCAGAGTATGGACACACAGAGCAGGTCTGCAGCACCACAGGTGTAGAATTTAAATCTGAAAATGGGACAATGATAAGATCTTTAAACAAACTCATAAGAATGTGGAAATTCAGTGGAAAACAATTATTTTCAAAGGGGTCTATAACTAAATGCTTGCATACCTGAGCAGGAAGAAGGTGTCACGCCATTGCTTTGTTCATCTCTTAACTTTAAGTCTTCATTTTCTTTGCTGCAGTCCTCCACAGGTGCTTCATCATTGGTTTGGTTCTCCTCAGCTGGCTCTTCGGCCTTGCTGTAATCAGACTGTCCTCCATCTTTGTCACTTGATAACTCCATCTGTTGCTCTGAAACTTGTTGCTGCAAGTTTCCTTTGGGATTAAGCGACAGCTTGGGTAAAAACATATTCTCAACTTGAGAACAGCCTGTGAGAGACAAAAAAAAAAATCCATTAATATCCACAAACCTCAAACAATAGTATTTTTTGACAAGCGTAGTTATGACCCTGATTCTGAAGAAGCTGGGACGCTGTGCGAAATGTAAATTAAAAACAGAAAGCAATGATTTAAAAATCTCAAACCCATATTTTATTCACGATAGAACACAAACATTTTTTAATTGAGATCCTTTTCTGCTTCATAAAAAAATATTCGTTTTTGTGCCAAATCATTTCAGCTGGTGAACAGTCTGGACTGCAGGCAGGTTAGTTCAAGCCATGCTGCACTACTAGCTGTGTGCAATTTAACATTGTCTCGCTGGAATATTCAAGGCCTTCCCCGGAAAAAACATCATCTAGATGGGAGTCTATGCTGCTCTAAAACTTCAGCACTGATGCTACCTTTCCATGTGCAAGCTGTCAGTTCCATAGGTGCCAATGTACCCCATTACCATAGCAGATGGAAACTGAGAGCTGCTAACAAACCAGATGGTCTCTCCCCTCTTTAGTCTAAAAGGATGTGGCATCCATGTTTCCATATATTTTGGTTTGGCTGACGACAGAACAGTTTTTCCACTTTGCCTCAGTCCATTGTAAACGAGCTCTGGCTCAGAGATGATGACACTGTTTCTGGATCGTGTCTGTGTATGGCTTCTTCTTTGCATGATCGAGCTTTAACCTGCATTTGTAGATGGCACAGTGAACTGGAATGATTTTTGGAAGTGTTCCTGAGCCCATGCAGTGATTTCCAGAATCATGCCAGCTTTTAATGCAGTGCAGCCGGAGGCCTAAAGATCATGGACATCCATGATTGATTTTTTACCTTGCCCCATATACACAGATGTATCCAGATTCTTGGAAGCTTTTGCTGATATTATCTACTGTAGATGAGAGAGTCAGTCTCCACAATTTTTCTGTAGATTTATACCCACTTTTGCTCATTTTATACCCAGTCATGTTACTGAGCTGTTGCCAGTTATCCTAATTGGTTGCAAAATGTTCCTCAAGCTGATTCTTTTTAGTACCACTTTCTTCTCCAGCCTTTTGTTGCCCCTCCCAACTTTTTGAGACACGTGCCGCCATCAAATTTGAAATGAGCTAATAGTTTTCAGTTAGCCGATTTTATTTTAACCATTGTAAGAAATTACTTACGTTTGTTTGGGTTTCCTGACTGTTGCTGATGGAAGTTCAGTAGTGCCTTCAGCTGATCTGGTTCCAAAATTAGCTGTGCACATTCTTCTGTGACAGAAGGAGCAGACCTGAGCCACTCTGCAGTCTGTAAAAGGTTTGCACTTTATGAGTATATAGTGTACAGGCAACAGAACCAGTTAAGAGTTACCAACATACTGACCCTTACCTGTCTAATATCAGGGATTGGTAATAGATTGTCCAGCCTGGAGATGAATTTCCATACCAAACTGTGCAATGTGACTTCATACTGTTTGCCATAGTATACAGGGAAGACCTCCTAGAACAGAAAGTAAGGGGTCATTCTAATCCACGTTCATCAACTTTAAACAAACTCTCCATCTGATCCACTTTTTCTTAGAACATTGCAGTGCACAGATACACTTCTTCATTAGAATTGTGCAGAATTTCAGGTCCCTACTGTCAGTTCTCAGGATGACGTTTAGGGGTGATTTTAGAGGTTTTTCAAGCATAATCTTTTATAAGAAATACAGTACGTGTTGCAGTGTTGTCTCTTCCTCCCTTCTTGGACAGAAAAACCCTCTAGCTGGGCCATGACGGTGCACACACTGAATGAAATCATTCAAATAGTGTAGGGACATTTCTAGATAATCTGGTTTTCTAGGTAATGAAATTTTAAAATAGCCCTTCAAAAGCGTGAATGATAAGGTGCTCACCTTAAAGAACCTTTGTCTCTCCTCTGGGTCCTTGAGTATGGCACGAACAACCTCCACAAAGTTTGACTTTGAATTTTCCAGCTCAGCCACATCCTATCAAATGTTAACAAGCAAAAAACAGGGTGACTATAAATATGCTGGACACAACGCTAATATTGTTTTTAAATCACTGATATTTGATGACTGTGTGCTAAAGACAAATTGCTTAGCTCAATAAGTGGTTGATGAGATTTAGCCTATTTGTAGAACTGCATGTCTTTTTAAAAAAAAACAAAACTGTTTCCCAAAGTTATTAAAAGCCCAAGGCTTTCAACAAAGAGGTGGAGGCCAACTTAATTTCTTAAATTTGAGTTAAATTCTTTCTTAAAGATAGATTTAGATGCCTGAAATGACCAAGTGTACAGGATGAAGCTGGCACACACACTGTTGCTCAGTACCTGAGAAACCTACCTGCTGATCACTGCTGGAGCTTAAGGTGAGGTCTTCAATGACCTTAAGGTGGGGCTGGATATTCAGCAGTTTAGCTGTGCTCTCGCTGAGACACAACTCCAGCACAAGCTGAAAAAGACATTTTCAAATGATACTTATTTCCCTTAGTTTGAGGTTGAATATTAATAAAACGGGCGAGATATAATACAGATTCCTCACTGCAACTCACCCTGGCCCTCAGTCTGAGCAGGAGTTGCACTCTCTCTCTGCTGTCAGCAGCTCTGGAGCCACCTCTGTCACCAACCTCACCAGCTCCTCCACCTTTCTGTAATGCGCCACATTACAACACTGAACCACCTGCCAGGCAAAGGCGCACATCAGACGCAGCGTTGGAACCAGGAGGCACAATGAGGAGACGGACAAATGGAAACCTGTACAGAGGATAAAAACCAGCACATTTTATAACCGTAAACTCACTGTGCTTAGCATTAAAGATTTAAAAACAAAAAAAAAAAACTATATGGGTCTTACTATGTGTTTGTGAGTAGGCCTGTGAGGATAAAAAAAGTTTTGCTTCTGTTTTTGAATGTAGACTAAGTGACTTCAGGTCAGCAGGCGGCTTGTTCCAAAAAACAGCACCGCATTAACCGAAGGCACCTCAGGACACTTAGATCTAATTCTAGCAACAGTTAAAAGATCTGCACCTGATAGGTCTGATCGAGTTTGAGACAGTGAGCAAGTCAGAGATGTACTTGTGTGTGTGTGTGTGTGGAGTGGGGGGTGGGGTGGATGGAGTCAGTTTGAGATAAAAATTTTATTTTACTTTTTTAAGTGGTAGAAAGCAGTTCTGGTATTAATATTATTATCAAAACTGGGATCACAGTCAAAATTAAGGTTTTGAACTTGCTCGCTGTGTTTCAGAGAAAGGAAAGAGAAATATGAAAGAGAAAAAAAATGGCATCTCTCTGACTTTTTGGACCAACAACAAATATTTCTGTCTTGTTAATGTTCAGTTCTAAAGAGTGTCAAGACAGAAATATTTGTCTGCAATCATTACATCAGCACAGAGTGAACCACACATCCCATCATGTTAACTGGATTCAGTTAGCCACTGTAAAGTGAAAAAACACTTTACCTTCCACCGTGTCGGGTAGGTTTTGCTGTGATGTCCGCACAGATGCCGGCTCTGAGTCTCTGGCTTGTTTAGTTTCAGTGTTTGGTTTCCTGCAACTGAGAACTTTATCCATGATGGCAAACCATCTGCTTTTTTGCTTTTCAGAGTCTTTTTGTTCCTTAATCTTTCTGTACTTTTGTGTCAGCAGTGCTATTTTTGACCTGCATTGACTTGTGGTCTTATCAAAACCCTGAGTGGCGAGCTCGGAGCTCAGCTGAGCGAACGCTCTCTCGTTTCTCGGATTTGATCGAAGCTGCTCCTGGATGCTTTCCTTTGCCCATTGGGTGAGCAGAACTGAGACTTCATCTGATGTCCAAACAGCCCGCGACATACCTCCTGGAAATAATAAAAGAGAATAAATACAGGAACAGCTCTCAAAAATACGCTAGACCGTTTTTCATCAAGTTTTACATGACATACCATCCACATGCTCATGTTCTGGTGATTCAGGCTCTGTCTGCAAAGCACATGAATCTACCTCTTTTGAAGTCACTCCATCAGGGTCAAAAACAGCATCCAAAATGGGAAACCAGTCACATTTAACAACCCCATGTGGTTCCATTTTCTTGACTTTTTTGTACTCCTCTTTAAGGTTATTTACTTTGACACTGCACTGACGTGGCGTCTTATTAAACCCCACCAGTGCTAGCTCACTGCTGAGGTATGTGAAAACTTGATCGCTGGCTGTGGTGAGAAGCTGTTTCTGAATGTTTGGTTGCGCCCAAAGGGTCATCAGCACTTGGACTTCATCAGGCAACCACTGTGTTTCATCTGTGAAAATAGACAAAAAATTAAAAGAATTAAAAAAAAAAAAAATACATGGGTAATGATCTTACCTCAGAAATATCAGAAGTTCTTATTTCTTATAGAAATAAAATTGCCAGTGACAATGAGTTTGCAACAATGTAGGAAATATATGAATTAAAATGAGTTGCAGAACACTGAAGTCACTTCTCTTCAGTGCCTGTAATGAGTGTACAATGGTGTACACTTCCTTCTGTATGTAGTTCAGAATAGCTACAATTCAAGCACGTACATAAATTAGCTGGTACTCTTAACTCATGCTAGTGCCATGGAACATATCACACTGAGAAAGATCATTTTGATACTTTAGATCTACTTAACACATACATCTTACTGAGGCATTACCCATTTGTAACAGTTAAATGTAAAATAATTTTCTACCTCAGAACCCACTGTCAGACCCTCTGAGTGAGACAGCAATGCTGCTTCTACATGTACAGTCACTTTATGAGGTACATCTGTTATCCATCTAATCAGCCAATAACGTGGGAGCAATTTAGGAATGTTAATGTAGTCATGATGACTTGCTGAGGTTCAAACTGAACATCAGAATGGAGAAGAAAGGTGACTCAAATGGCCTCCAGAGTCTCCAAATCTCAAGCCAATAGAGCACCTTTGGAATTTAATGGTCCACATCATGGATGTACAGCTGCCAAATCTGCAGCAACTGTGTAATCCTGTCATATCTATATGGACCGAAATGTCCGCAACACCTTGTTGAATCTATGCCACAAACAATTAAGGCAGCTATGCAGGCAAAAAGTCCAACCTAGTACTAGCAAGATGCAACTAGTAGCGATCGGTGAGTTTAATGCAATCTGTGTTTTAGACCTTTAATCTTCATTTACTTATTGACTGAAAATTTTCCAACAGTGAAATTTCCCACTGAATTTAAGACAGCATTTTGCAAGAGAACGCAAAATGCATTTGATCAAAAATGCATTTTTGCAAGAGACAGCTGGAAAAACAAGTACACACACACACTTTCGCAGCACCTTTTTTTGGTTGTTTGAAACTTGATATAGAAAAGAAAAAAAAAAAAGTGTACCATTAAAAAATAAACAAACTGCCTCGACTTTATTTTCAACTTACCATCTACATCCACATTCCAGACATCTGACTGAACGGGAGGCAATGCAGAGGAAGGCTGTGCTGTTTGTGAACACTTTGCCGCTGCAGCCTGGGAACTGAGAACTTCATCCATAATGGAAAACCACACACTGGTGGGCCCACCCCTGTATTGGCTGCTCTTGAGTCTCTTGTAATCATGCTTTAGCTTTTTGATCTTCTCCCTGCATTTGTTTGGTGCTTTGTTAAAACCGAGCAATGCCAGTTTGGCGCTGAGGCAGCTGTAAACTTTCTTATTTCTCACATTGAGGCGAAGCTCCTGCTGAACCGCGGGCTTTGCCCAAAGTGTCAACAATGCTTGGACTTCTTTTCTTGACCAACAACACACGGACTTATCTGTGAAAGCAACAACACATAATTTATCAAGCTGTAAAGCTACCTTATTTATTACTGTGTGTTTGGCTTGCTAACCACGCATTATGGGTATGAATGTCATGGTAATTTGGGGGTTTTAATGATTTCTTTGAGCTGTTCTTTTCCCAGGGTGGAATGATTACATCTTTAATGACTTTAAAAAGCAATTGGGTGCACAATTTTGAATTTATTTTAGATTTCTCTAATCCACACAGACAGCACCTCCACCAATATATGGTTAAATGCCCTTTGCAAGTTGCACCTTGAACAGATGCTTTTGGTAGCCATCAACAAGCTTCTTAATTCTGGAAGGACATTTGACCCCTCTTCTTGGCAGAAATGTTGGAGTTCATTTAAACTGGTTGGGTTCCTGGGACAGATGCAAATTTTAAGCATAGTCTGCAGATTTTCAACAGGGTTGAGGTCGGGGCTGTAGGAAGGCTATTCTAGAAGCTTAATGTTAGCCTGCTTTATCCATTACAAACCAACTCTGATGCGTGTTTGGGATTATTGCCCTATTAACCAACTGTGTCCAAGTTTCAACTCGTCTAGTTACTGCTTTGAGGTGAAGTTGAAGAATTTGGATGTAGTCCATCATAACTCCATCCATTTTGTGCAACGTATCAGTACCATTGTCAGAAAACGGCCCCAGAGCATGATGATACCACCAACGTCCTTGACAGCTGGTGTTCTCACATTTGAAAGCCTCACCTTTATTCCTCCAAACATATCTCTTGTCATTGTAGCTCAATCTTTGTCTTGTCTGACCATAAAACATTTCGCCAGCTGAACCTGAAGGTGTCGATTTTAGAGCAGGGGCTTCTTTCTTGGTCTGATCTCTCTCAGTCCGTAGTGATGTAAAACTCACTTCACTGTGGACAGTGATGCTGGTGTTCCAGCAGTTTCCGGTTTATGGCAGGGTTGAGCCTTGGTGGTTCCTGGGATGTTCCTGAACATCCTAACAAATTTCCTTTCATCTGAGAGTAACAGTTTGGGTCTTCTAGCCCGTGGAAAAGTAGTGACAAATCTGAATAACTTGTACTTAGAACTGTTTGTACTGATGATCTCGGAACTTGTGTAAATCTACAATTCTCCTTCATAGAGCTGCACTCAGTTCCTTGGAGTTCCCCATTGTTCAGCACCAACCTTCAACACCACTTATTAAAAGATTAAATGAGTGTATGTATATACAGAGTCAACAAAAGTATATATGCACAAACCCAAAAGGTTAAGTTAAAATGACCTATCCCTTAACCTGCTCATGTACTCCAGGAGCAATGGGACAACATCCCACAGGATGCTTTTGACAATCTAGTGATGTCTATGCATGTCTACACATTCGATACCGAGTGCTGTGAACTCTGGTGGTTGACCACGCTGTGTTGGCTTTGTGATAAACTGTTGCATAAAAGATCTGAAACACTGGTTGCGATTAAAGCATGACATGATACTGGGTGTATACACAAATTGTTATGCTAATACATTAGTGATTGGTTCTAAGACGAAAAACAAACTTTTTTGTGCATTTTTATTTTTGTATTTGACCATGTATCTACAAATACATTTGACACTGTGTGGATTAGAGAAAATCCCAAATAAATTCAAACTTGTGCACGTCATTAAAGATGTATGCTGTGCAATCACTCCGCCCTGTAAAAAAGACTGGCTCAAAAAAAAAAAAAATCATTAAAAGCCTAAAATTACCACGACATTCATGATTCATGAGTATGTAAATTTCTGACCACAACTGTACTTGCCTTTGATTGCTTTTTGTACTGCAGTGGAGGTAGCTGCATTGCTTGTAGAGGGACCATCATAGTCGTGAATCCCAATGGCGTAGAAAGAAGACACTTGTGTGGTCCCTGATGGACAAGGTGCCGGCCTGGGCAGAGTGAGTGGCAGTGCATGGATGGGTGTCGTATAGCTTGTTGGAGTGTCTGTTACAGTAGGTGAAGCTGAAAAATAAAAATAAATCTGTATAGTTGGAAAAATGACAGCGCTATAGCAGCACTTGAACGGAAGAACAACTACAGACAAAGTGTTCCCGTACCAAAGCGAGTTGCCATTTGGAAGCTTGCCACAAACAGTGAGTGCAGAACCGTCAGTCATTTTTTGGGGTAGGCATAAGCACAGTTTACTTCTGCAATGCTCTAACTGAAATACTTCTCGCTGAACACACAACATTCCCCGATTCTGCCAGTTTTTCAGTAGCTGCTGGTGAGTAACACAATGTGTCGGCTCAATTGACTGGAGCCACATACCTGCAAAAGCACCAGGCGTCTATCCTCTGGATTATTTTAACCGTAAAGGATGGCATTCTATAATATTGCAAACAGTTGTGGATGGTAAAGGCCTCTTCTGGGATGCATGTGTGGGCTATCCAGGGAGTGTACATGAAGCGCGAGTACTACGACAGTCCCAGATATGGGAAATGTTGAGTGACGTAAGCTCTTAAACCAAAACAAAAATCAGCATCTCCGGGCATGAGCTCATTGGAGACCCAGCTTACCTGCTAAATCTTGGCTCATGAAACCCTTTTCCAATACAGGCCGACAGACACCACAGCAACAGAGAGAACTGCAGCTTAAGTAGTGCGAGGTCAGTTGTAGAGATGACATTTGGTAGGCTAAAGTGACGCTGGAGATGTCTGTTAAAAAGGAATGACTGTACCCTGACCGCTAGGGGCCGCAAGCTGAGCATCACAAATGATATGCAGACTTACCTAAATCCGAGGTGTTTGTTGCAGCATTACTCATTTGCTGGAGCACAGAGGTTGTGGAGTTTAAAGCCCTGGTCAGCTGATTTGCTAGTCTATGTCCTAACACAGAATCTAGCGCATGAAAATGCACAGCATTTTTACTTCTTCTGTGTCCAGCTCTGCTTTGTAGGAGTTCTTTTTTGTGGTCTCTGTAGTCCTTCCTAAGCTTCTTCAATTTGTTTATGATTTGATCAGGTGTCCGGCTGAACCCTGCTCTAAGAAGCTCTGCTTGAATCGTGAGGTACACCCTGGCTTTTCTATGGGAGCTTTCCAATTTGTCCTGTATCTCCCGTGAGGACCAAATTGCAAGCAATGCGCTTGTTTCTTCTTCCAACCACTGACAATTCATCTTGACGCTCACAAGTGTGGGGGGGGGGGGGGGGGGGGGGGGGGGGGGGGGGGAATAGCTGTGGAAAAACTTGGAAATGGCAGAGTCACCCTTCTGCTGCTTGCGTCACGCGTTCCTTGGTTCCAGACCAGAAGTAGCGGTTCAGGGGCGTGCCTTCCCGTGCCAGTGGAAATGCACTGGTGCATAACGGATTGGTGTAGGAAAACTTCCCGTATTATGTACTGAACTGGGAACGCCTCGACAGAGCGTTTCCATTAAGTTAAAAAAAAAAAGGCTCCATTTTTACGCTTTGGTAGGATGTGGTACACTTAATATGACGGTCTGTTTGGTAATGGCTCCAGGAATAAAAAGTTATATAAAAAAAAAAAGACGACCTGTTGCATTTTCCCACCGCGCTAATGGTTACAAGAAAATGAGTTAGCTCTTACTTAAACGCAGTTTTTGTTAGTGAATCAGCTGCCGTCACATCGTCGCCAATCACAGTGTCATTTCTTTATATTTTACCAGAAAATGAAAAATAGGTGCAGCCATTTCATGTACATATAATACAGGAAATGCAGTCTATAAGGCAAAAACAGAGTTTGCACTACTCTTATTTTTCAGTCTGAACTCTAAATTGGCTACAAATAGTAGACAATGACGGGACTTGAAAAATATTGTCTGTTCAAAGTGAGTTTTCCATTAACGAGACAACGTGAAAGATGTGTGAAATCACAAGACACTCACCATCCTCCATGGCTTCCAGCAGTGCGGTGGCCTTATCGAGCCCGCTCTCCCCACCGTTGCTGTCCAGTCGTTTCCCATAAATGGCGTCCATTTGGTTAAACCACTTCCAGTTCTTTCGGTACGATCCACTCCGGCCATTGTGGTCCTTGATGGCCCGGTAATCGCTTTTCATTTTTTTTAGCTTTTGTCTGCACTGCTGTGTTGTGCGATGGTATCCGTGAGCAGCCATTAGCTCGGATACCTCACGGTACACTTTCTCATTTCTCGTCGCTCCGTCTAGCTCACTCTGGATTCGATCATCTGCCACCAAGCACAAAAATGTCTGCACCTCCAAATTTGACCACGGTACTGGTTTGCGTGCCTCCATTCTGGTGCTGTCGGGTTTTAAAAATGGCGCGGTTGATTTTGGTAAAGGAGTCGCTCTCATGACTCAGCTAGTGACGACACTGCCTGGCCAATCAGTGGCATGCTGTTCTTCGATGTCACATTTTCGGATCCCCTCGGATCGCTTCGAACCCCAGCTGTGGGGGTACAAGGCGGCTTTCTTTTACTCTTCAGGAATAGTTCTCCAGGCTTCTTGAAGGACATTCAAAGGTCCTTTGGATGGTGGCTGGGTCACTATATTGAGGTCTGGCCTCGGGGGAGGCCAATCCATGACTGTTAAGTGCTCCATTGTATGTTTTTCTATGCTTTCATTGCATTGGCAGTGTGTTTGGAATTATTGTCATGCTGAAAAATGAAGCTGTTGCCCATCAGATGATATTGCACGGTGGATCAAAATCTGATGATACAGCAGCCAATGTCTGAAGGATCTTCAGAAAGCCTGGAGAACTATTGTTCTGGCTCATTGGAAGCAATGAGGTGTGACTCAAGGTTTTTTGCACTGTACTTTTAAATGTAGTCCTTACAGTTTGTTCTTTAATGATTACTGGGGCATTAAATGTTTGTATGCAATCATCAGTTTTATCTGATAAACCTCATTCACTTGACTCCAAAAACTGAAAATTTTCCTCATAAAAGTTATCAAAACAAAAGGAAAAATGAAACAACCCTCACTGTAAACATAAAAAACTATTAAATACAAAACTATAATAAATCTCCTGCCTACGTATTTAGTTACAGACGGGGCCATATTTCCTTACTATGGATGTTTTTATTCTTAGGTTTTAAAGCATATTTTTTTCTATAATAAAGCAATCTAAATTCAAAATTTGTGAGGTGCTGCCATCAACTCTTATATGTGGTCTAAATAAATGCCCCCCTCTAAGCCCCATTTCAAGTTTTTATGATTGATTGTTGCAGTAGATTAAAATTTAAAATGATAAATGAAAGCAATGAGAAAAGACATCTTTGTCACACAAGTATTTATTTTACTGAAAAACATCACAAAAAAAAATACTGAGAGTAGGTATATTCCTTTGGGGGTTATATAAACAGAGACTGTATTCACAGAACAACCTCATCACATGTTTGCATAATGTTAAATGGTTGTACTCAAATTAAATGAAGGTTGTTTGTTTCTTGGTGTTACGTGACCACCAAAAAAACACTAGCAGTTTTAAGTCACAAATACACAAATCATATCACTCTAAATAAAAACTAGTTGAAAGGCTTACCATTCATGTTTTAAAAAAAACAAACAAAAAAAAAACATGCGGTGAATGTAGTTTGAATCACTACAATTTCCACAAGGACACAAGTTAAAATGTTTCCTGGCAACACTACAGCATTATTACACAGCAATTTATCTACAGTCACATGCGCTGAAATACTTGTATCGTTTACATGATAATCACCTTTTAAATGTTTGCTATATTTAGATAGCCTCTCAAAAAGCATGATGCTTGGAAAATATTTTTTTCTCCACAACTATCAATGACAGTCACTTTCCGTGTACATAAAATGATTACCAACATTTAACTTCAAAATCAGAAATTTTCTTGGATACCTTCTTTTCCTGACAATGTGACATTCTGACTAACTTCCCCACCTAAAGTCAATTTGCCTTATTTTAAAAATATAAACAGTGGACTCTTTATGAAGATGCTGCAACTGATCAGGCACTGTTTAGAGCCCGCTGGCACTCAGTACAACTCAAATTATAATTCTGGTCTTAAGATTCAGTAATGCCCAACATCACTTAAATGTGTCAGTGATCAGCCTTTACCTTAAAAACCGTTTTTTTTTGTTTTTTTTTAAATTAATAATCATCGCTGACTTCTTCTTCTTCATCAAACTTCCTCTTGAGGGACAGCTTCTTTTGCTTACCCCTGTGCCTCCGTTTACCAGAGAAATCAGGGTTGGCTTCCCTCGTATGCAGCTGCTCATGCTTCTTCAGAAGGCCAGGGACAGAGAAGCCCTTCCCGCATGTGTCACACGTCCAAGGTTTCTTGCACGTATGGGTCCTTTTGTGGACATTCAGATGGGACGCCAGCTTGTAGGTCTTCCCGCACACATCGCAGCTAAAGGGACGCTCGTTGGTGTGCAACCTGATGTGGACCTTCAGATTTCCAACCTGAGTGAAGGTCTTTTCACATATAGTGCACCGGTAGGGTCTCTCTCTGGTGTGGATCCTCAAATGAACCCTCAGGCAGTACTTACTGGAGAACTTCTTTTGGCAGACAGGACATGGGATCTTTGCTTTGGGCACATGGTCTTGCTGGTGCCTCTTCAGGTCAGACAAGTAGACAAAGGTCTTCCCACACTGGGAGCAGAGATACTGGCGGTCACCAATGTGGTAGCCCATGTGTCTCTTCAGCAGGCTGGGAACAAGGAATCTCTTCCCACAGCGCTCACACATGTGAGGGCGATCTCTGGTGTGCCAGCGCTCATGGTTCGACAGTTTAAAAGCCGTAGGGAAGATTTTGCTGCAGTGCTTGCAGGGGAACGTCATCTGGCTTGTGTGGCACTCCATGTGTCTTTTGAAATAGGTGGACTGCGTGAAGCCCTTGTTGCAGATGTTACAATAAAAGGGTTTTTGCCCGCTGTGGGCGAGAATGTGCTTCGTCAGGCTCTGCAGTTTAGTGAAACACTTGCCGCACTGGCCACAAGCATAAGGACGAGCTGCACTGTGGGTCTTGAGGTGGTTGTTGAGAAATGCCTGCGTACGGAAACTTTTGTTGCATGCCGTGCAGAGGAAAGGCTTCTCTCCTGTATGAATTCGTTCGTGGTCCATCAGCTTGGATTGATAGGGGAAGCTCTTATCACACACACTGCAAGTAAACCTGTCACCTAGAGGCCTAAATTGCTTTTTTCTTCTTATGCTCGGCCTCATGTCATCTCCAGCACACAGCCTGGGTGGAGGAAGAGGAGGCAGGGCAGGGAGTGACAGAGAATTAGAGGCAATCTGTGACACCCACTGGTGTAATGTAACGCGTTGAGTCTGGGGCTTTTGGCCATTTTTTGTAGCCACACTGTCTGCATTTTGCAAAGTGGAAGCAGGTTTGCTCGGCACCTGAACTACCCTGAAAGGGATTGATTTCAAAGGCAGTGGCTGTGGGGTTGATTTCTCTTCTTGTGATAGTGGAGGTGGTGGTGCATCATTCTCTTCGCTTTGCGGGGCTGTGGCAGGCTGTTCTGGTGTAGAACTCTTCTTCTCCACCAAATTCTCCCTCTGAGCTGTGGGAACAGTTTTTTCCTTTGCTGTGGTGCTATCAAGTGTTTTATAACCATACCGCCCTCTGAGCTGAGGTCTGTAAACGGGGACTACTGGGCTGTCAGGGTCATCTGAACTTCCACCCACATCTTCGGTGTCACTGAGGGAAATTTGGTTTGTTTCTTTAGGGGTGACCTCTAATCTCTTTGGAGACTCTGGTGGTGGATCTACAGGTTTGGGCCGAAAGGAAAGTGAAGAAAGGACACAGTCTCCAACTGAAGATGAGATAGTGGCTGCATGAAAAGAAAAAAAAAAAAAAAGTGTCCATTTTCAGATATTTTTTACTGAGCAAGTTATAGTACCAGCAAACTAAGTCACCGATATAGCTTCCTTGTTTAAACCAAACAAACAAAAAAAAAAAAAAAGTATTTCAATAAATCTTTACAAAACCTAATATATACCTTTAACACCAAGGAGTCCTTTGGCCTGCTGGTGTAGGAGGAGAGTCTTCAGATCCCCTGAATCAGGGATGAAGCCTCCACATGCCTCCAGGACACTTGGCTCCGTTGAAATCATGGCACCAAGCTGAAGTTAAGAGATGAAAATTAAATTATGCTTCTTTCAGCTGCTACCTTATTTGAAAGGGCTCTACACTTTAATTCTTCGATTCTATGTTTTAACAGTACACCAATAAAATCCTTTGCATATGAGGTAGGTGTAAATATACGTGGCTTCCTGAATCCGCTAACCTACAGGATGTAAAATTCCAGCAACCTAACTGGTTCAATTGATGACATTATATTTAACTGACTTAAATATATATCTCAGACTTTAAAATTTAGGCTCTCAGTGTCACTACTTGTAACTGATTACATCTATGGTGAAAATAATTTGGTGTTACATTCACACAGGGCCTGGAGACTTCCTGAAGACACTCCAATGTGTCCAGACACTGTAATGAGTGTTTAACAGTTACATTAATAACAGTTGCATTCTGTTTTTATTGTGCCTAATTACATCACCAGATAAACACTCGTGGAGCTTGCTTAAACAAGTTTTGCAACTGAATTTGGACCACTGTGACAAAAGACATGTCTGACCTCTAACCAGAATCCCACCCTGCTATGACAGCCCCTGGGTAAATGTCATAATCTAATGATATCCCAAAATGCATACCTGGGAGAGATTGGGTATAGGAAGAAGTTGCTCCAGCTTGCATACCAGGCCTGCAATCAGAGCCTGCAGCGCAGTGTCAAACTTTGTGCCATACTGAACAGGAAACACGTCCTACAGAGAAAGGAATATGTTCAACCATGCTGTGAACAGTAAATGACATATTTCCAAATGCTGTACTGACAACATAAGAAATAATACAAGGTTTACCACAGACAAATAATATCTTTGTGTGGTAACGTGCAGTACCTGTATAACATCACATTAAGACAGATATGAATACCTGGAAGAAGTGTTTCCTCTCAGCAGGGTTTTTAAGCAGATTCTGGACTAGCACCATGAAGTTTGTTTGAGATTTCTCCACCTCTGCGTCCTTCTACAACAGAGGAATCACTAAAATTT